>NW_023607009.1:0-100001 GCF_013339745.2 Dermacentor silvarum | reverse complement strand
TGGAGAATGTGCGGGCGTCGCGAGAAAGGATTCGCCAAAGAAAAGTCAAAAGAAGTCATGGATGCTTGAACATTAGGTGTGAAAAGAGACACCTACTTACGTAAGACGGCTGGTGTATAGGGGCATATAGAGTATAATGAAATGCTCCGAAGCTCATGTCCGTGGCACACGTCATAAACAGCTCATTGTATAGCTTACGTTGAAGAACAGACCCACGAATTACTGCACTGCTTACGAAACAAGAGCCTCTATCATGGTTTGAACAAGAGGAATTACGACGACAATATTACACATGAGCAGCTCACAAATAAATGGAAGTCACCCGGCATTGAAAACCGCTAAACGCGGTGGTGCGCAAACTGGGTGGCGCAAAAAATTGATGGACGCAAATATAAGACGTGGTCAAGCTCAAAAGTTGGAATAAGACGGACGGGCACGCGTCAGCCTGCAGCTCACTGGTTGCTTACAGCAGCTTTGTGAGGGTATATACAACTACAAGAAGACAAGACGGGGTATTGCGTAAAACGATCGATTAAATGTCAAAGTTTGGGCACTGGCTGCTTGTTTGCTGCCGTATTGCACCTAGGCTGTTGCGAGCGAGCGCAAGCACCATCTTAAGGGCGTGCGAAAGAGTACCTGGCTTTGCTCTCCTGTTCGCACCAATTTACAAAGTCCCTGTTATAAAAAAGCCCGACTGCAAAGAGCGGGAAGGTGCGATACCCGACGCCCTTCCTCATTCCCACCGCTGTCCGCAAAATTGCTTTTATTTTTCAGAGCGAGCTTTCTTTTGTCCTGTGACAGCGCACGGTTTCCTCGGCCATTTTTGTCGGGCAATAAATGACATAATACATGAAGTCATGGATACATAAAATTCTGCGGAAGAAAGTTGCCACTCATGTCGTGACTCAGCAACTGAGCAAGGAGACAGAAAACATCCGCGTCTATTCCATCCAGTGAGAGTGCACCGAAGCTGGATCAGGACGTTAGGAAAGTGCCACCACCCAACTAACGTGAGACGACGTTAAACAAGCACCGCCACCACACGCGACGCACGTCACGCTCGCACGTACGTATGCGTAAGTACAGCAAACATTCTCGTTCTTCTAGGCCGTGCGCCAACAGTGAGTGCCTTTTTTAAATAAACAATGTTTAGAAGTAAATACGTAAAGTACGACTTACAAACAAGCTGAAGACATGATAGCTTCGGATTGTTATTCGAATAGACGAGAAAACAAATCAGTTACGCGGAAACTGAACGAAAAAGCTCTTTCCAGCGGCCGTTTGAGGCCTCTCCGTGTGGCCGCGGCCGCTAGGTGGCGGTACCATTACCAAATTACAGGGAATTACAGGAAATTACAGGGAATTGTTGTGGGATATTCTTCAATACGAAGGCTTGGATGACGATTTCGTGGAGCTGCTGAGGGAGATATATCGAGACAACCAAGTACAAGTGGCATGGGAAGGCCGAAAAGGAAATGAAATGGTGGGAATTCACCAAGGATTGAAGCAAGGATGCCCTCTGTCACCATTGTTGTTCACGCTTTACGTCAAGGACATAGAAAGACGACTGGAAAACAGCGAATTAGGTTTTGATTTATCCTACATGCGTAATGGACAAATGGTGCAACAGAAGCTCCCTGGATTGATGTACGCAGACGACATTGTGCTACTAGCGGACAATAAAAAAAAATTACAGATATTTGTGAATATCTGTGGGAACGCAGCGACAAATCTAGGCCTTAAGTTTAGCACAGAGAAATCAGGGATTATGACCTTTAATGAACACACGAGTAACTTCGTGGTGTCAATTCAACAGCAAGTAATACCCATAGTGAAGCAATATAAGTACCTCGGCGTACACATAAACGAAGGAAAGAATTACTCAAGCAACCACCAAGATAATGTGAAAATAAAGGGGAAGCGGAATGCAGCATTAATGAAACACAGAGCACTGTGGGGCCACAATAAGTATGAGGTGGTGCGTGGAATCTGGAAAGGAGTAATGGTGCCAGCGCTAACATTCGCAAATGCCATTATATGCTTAAAATCGGATATATTGGTGGGTTTGGAAGTTAACCAAAGATCAGTAGGCCGGTTGGCTTTGGGAGCACACGGTAATACGACAAATGAGGCAGTGCATGGAGACATGGGTTGGGCCTCTTTTGAAGTCAGAGAGGCACAAAGCAAAATTAGTTTTGAAGAAAGGCTCAGGAACATGGATGAAAATAAATGGGCGGCTAAAGTGCACAAGTATCTCTACATGAAAAGCGTGGACACAGAATGGAGGAAGAGGTCAAGGAAGTTGGCAACCAAGTACAGGATAATAGAAACTGTAAATAGACAACCAGGGGTCATCAGAAAGAAAGTGAGAGAAATAGAGACCGTGAATTGGATGCAAAGAATGGAAACGAAAAGGACAATGGAGATTTACAAGAATGAGAAGAAAGAAATTAGAAGGGAAAATCTGTACGATAACACAAAGGGCAGTGCCTTGCTATTTGAGGCTCGAGCCGGTTGCCTAAGGACGAAAACATATCGGAACAAATATTCGGAACTAGATGAGACATGTGTATGCTGCAGTAAAGATCCAGAGACCACTGAGCACATCCTAATGAAATGCGACGGGATCCACCCAGCGAGAACAGTAGGTAACGTGCAACTCCCAGAAGCGCTTGGGTTTAAAGTGGAAGGAAACATAAACAGATCAGCCGTAGAGATCAGCAAGAGGCGATTATAGTACTGGTGGAAAAAAAGCAGGGAAAAGATGGATATGACCTGATCTCTTAAAATCATAGGCAGCGGTACAAGGTAAATTTTTGAAAAAAAAATAATGAGAGGTATACAAAAATGCTAGATAAATAACATGTATAGTATACCTGATTAAATCAAGCAGGCTAGGTGACTATTTGTCGCCACCCCGTTTCAAAGGGGATGCCAATAAATCATCATCATCATCACATTCTCATTGTTGGACACTCTCCGGCTAGTGCAAGTGCATTATTGAAATAATTGAATTTCTCATATTAAGATTTGTCAGAAAATCCGTAAAATATGACTTAAGCCAACCTAGAGACGTAATAGCATCGGATTGTACTTCAAGTACACGAGAAAACAATTCTGTTAAGCGGAAACCGAAGCTCAAACCAATTTTCCAGCTGCCATTTCTTTTTATAAGCACATCAAGAAGAGTCCTGACCAACTAGAGGCTAACACATTCGCTGTAAAAACGACTGCAGAATCGAGCGATTCCTTCGGCTCTTAATCAATTTAGTTCGACAACAGGTTCTTCCACAGAGAACACCACCATTTTTGTAGTTGTTGTCATCGTCGTCGTTGTAGCAGCAGCAGCAGCAGCAGCAGCAGCAGCAGCAGCAGCAGCAGCAGCAGCAGCAGCAGTAGTAGTAGTAGTAGTAGTAGTAGTAGTAGTAGTAGTAGTAGCAGTTGTCATAGTTGTTGTTGCCACCATCTCGTCTTTTCATCGCTACTATGCGGGATCGAATGTACAGGTAGCCAGCGGTTATAATGTTCTCCCTTTGGGGGGCTGCGGCAGAAGTTGGACGCATTGCTTTAAAATCGGAATTAGAAAAATGAAATATATAAAATAATATCCAGGTATTCCTGCATCTAGTATCTAGCTAGATCTAGCTTTACTAGTTAAGTTAAAAAGCTAATGCAGCTTTTTCTTTCCATAACGCAGTTTTCATAATTCAGTTCACTATTCATCATTCAGTTCTGTATTCATCAGTACCCATTACCTCAACTAATACAGAACTGAGAAGACACCGTTATCTTAAGAACACTGCAAACCAACCCCTATTTTAACAGTATGTTATTGCATAGGGTAGAGTCCCGGGCACCCTGCGCCACATGGTAAAGGAGTGCAGGGGACCCGCTGGAACTCTGCAAAAACTGAAGACGGGATATGATGCAACAGTCGAAGAAGAAGAAACAGAAGGGGGCAATGAAGTACTGTGGGACGTCATGCTGTCTTCTCTAGCCAATGATGATCAGGGAAAGCTGGTGGACTGGGCCAGGGTGGCAGCAGGAGCCCATGGATTCCTGGAATGGGAAAGCCGCCCACTTGAGGGCGAAAAGGGCAGATTTTGATACCTAGCTCTGTCGCTAGTTTCAAGTTTATTGCGAGTTTTGACAACACGTGATTGCCGTAGCGCCGGAGCAAAAGGCGAGACTATGCATGCCTGGCTAGGCTCCTGTCGACACCAGCACAGCAGACAAGAGTGAAAATAAAATAAAAAACGCATATATATATATATATATATATATATATATATATATATATATATAAGCATATCATAATGAGCCCACAACAATAACGCCAATGAAACATAGGGGAAAATTACTTGTACTTAATATTTGAATTAAAGAAATGATAAATTAATGAAATGGGGAAAATTACTTGTACTTAATATTTGAATTAAAGAAATGATAAATTAATGAAAATGAAAATGGATGAAAAAACAACTGTCCACCCCGCACACACACACCCACACTCACATATCACTATAGCACTATAAGTATAAATAAAGCAAATAAAGCAATAAAGAACAGTAAATGAATCATGCTGCAGATACAGAATGGGCAAAGCAAATTGACAGCAAAAACTTGTGCAATACATGTAATTGCATATCAGTCGACCAGCACGAAAGGCCATCAGAAAAGAGAAGTTAATTGTCGAGCCCAAATACACTTTCCATTGCTTTCTTAATGTTGAAGGAGTAGGAGAATGTTGCATAATATCAAATAAAGCATGCTCATTATGAAGTAAATTAGGAATCTGCTGCTGTATTAGCCTATTGCCGTAGTCCTGCTTTTCACCTTAATAATGTTAATGGCTCTTAAGATGTAATTAGTTGTGGTATTGTTGGATTTAGAAAGAAAAGTTCTCACGGTTACTTATGAATTTTAAAAATGCCTTTTCG
The DNA here is from genome assembly GCF_013339745.2 of Dermacentor silvarum. Classification (NCBI taxonomy): domain Eukaryota; kingdom Metazoa; phylum Arthropoda; class Arachnida; order Ixodida; family Ixodidae; genus Dermacentor; species Dermacentor silvarum. Next base: position 95,061 of record NW_023607009.1, on the reverse strand, counting down.
GGCAACTTTTGTTTCTATTGACTGCTGACATTCAACATACTGTCTCGGTGAAAGTACTCAGAGTTCCGTTCATGCATCGATAGGTTATGAACAATACGCACACACTTTGACTTCATTCGGAATAGTTTCCACGTTAGCTTTAGAAGTGACGCCCCAGATAAGTAGACAGTGGTGGAGTCTACAACAAAATGTGGGAAAGTGCAGCTGCCGCTTAAAGGCACACTACAAAGAAACAGGAAGTTCAGCAGGAATGAAAGAGGGACCTGCCGGAATGCATGCAGTTTTTGCTGGGGGCAAAAATAGGACTTATTAGTGGAGAAATTCGTAAACAAAGACCAACTATCTCTTCTTCAATTTCTCTCACTCCAGATTCGGCGCTGAAGCAATGTCGTCACGGATTTCATTGCTCTCAGCGAATCAGAGGGCGCCAAGATACGTCACCGCTTGAGTAAGCGGCCGAGGCTCTGACTGCATCATAGGCTGCACGGCCGCTGCATTTGCGTTCGTTGCGACTTTTGCTTAGATGTTCTGTGTCCGCGATCGATACCGTTGCTCACGCTGAACTTTGCAACGAAGAGCTTGCATGGGAAGCAGGACTGAATTTCAACGACTTCAGTGAAACGGAGCGCGAAATGATCCTCCGTGTTCGCGCGGCAGGTGTTTCCGCGTACGATGGCGTGGAGTCGCCGGCCACGCCGACGGAAAGCGAAGCCTCGTTTTCGTTCAAGGAAGGCGAGGCGTCCGGTCCGCCAGGCGACGACGTTCCCGATAGAACAAGCGTAGAAAGCTGCGCGCGTACTCGGTATAGTTTTTTCGTGGCTTGTTTTAATGACATTCAGCACTTAGCGAGCCGCCAGTTTGCTGCTGCAGGGGCACTAGTAGGGGATTTGATGATGGCGACAATGAGAGAACAGCTGTTCGAGAAAGGACTGGCCTCTTGGGCACGCCAATACACTTTTCCAGGGCAGGATTATACACATAATGCAAGGGCGAAAAATGCAGAGAGCACAGCATCGGTTTCTCTGGCTCTATTGCCGTTTTATCATGGGCAGAGTACTGTGCCATTACATACGCCGGGACTCATCGCGCGGTACCACCTGAAAGCACACAGTCGGGTCAACACTGCCGCTTCCGCTGAACAAGCGCCTGGCGCTATTTATACAGCTTTAATCCTGCACACACGAAGCATTTTCTGGCTGTTTCTCGCGAAGACAGCGTTTTTCGAGCCGCGCAACACAAAACCAAATATTGCAACACTGTAGAGCGGAAGAGGCGCGCGCGGTGATGCATGGAGCAAAATCAAAACTATGACGATCACATGTAGTGCCATGCTATTTTTTCTTTTCATTTATTTATTTTGCGTTAAAGGTGTACTTCCTCGCATGAAACTCTTTAACAAGTTGTAAATGCTGTTTATGTACGTTTAAGGTGTATTTCATTTTGCTTTTATCTTAACAGCGATAAATCGCTGTCGATAAATCGCGACCGGGCAGCGTTTGTGATCTCCGACGTCACGAACATGTAGTGCGGGAAATACGACGGGGCGTCAGCATCTATCCTTCAGCTTTTCGCTATTTTATCGCTTAGGAAACCTCTGTTCGCAGTAAGCATGGAATGACTGTGATCGTGAAAAGATAATCTACCAGTAAAGCTCAACTTCCGGTTTCTCTTCAGTGTCCCTTTAGTGTTCTAAAGGTAATTGTGCTATGCTACGTTTAATATAATTTTCGTGATGCATCAACCATAGATTTCCATCGAACAGTGCACCGAAGAAACCCTTTCAAGTGGTTGCGATTGAAGTATTAAAGAAGATGCAAACCTAACTGGCTTGTTGATACGACCATAAACATTATACTTTTTTTAGTGTTTAGGTTTAGCTGATTAGCAGATAACCACACTGAAAGAAAATTTAACCAGTTATTATTAAGTAGAATTAGAATAGCGATGTTATCGGAGCAGAAAATACATTTGTATCATCAGCATATAACACAATATCGTGTGTTTCTGGTATTGCCACGGTATCATTGATATAAAGCGGAAAATGGTAGTACCTAAAATAGAACCCCGCGGGACGCTGAACCCAATCTCTGCTAAATCTGCTAGTCTCCCTCTTAATTCGCCTATTCATCGATTTAATTCGCTTCTCATCCTCTTAATTAGTTTAGGCATCCCCCGTAATTCGGTGAGCGTACTTAGCTTAGTCATCAGCTTAATTCCAAAGGTCGAGGGTTGTACTCCCACCTAAGGTCCTGGGTTCAAGTGCCTAAATAACTCTATCATAATTACATGTGTCTCAATTAACTTCGCCCTATTTACCGCAAAGGTGGTGCGTTTCACTCTCACTAAAGGTCGAGGCTTCGTATCGTCTTTGTACATTTCGAGCCGCCGGCGAGTTTACGCTAAACGTCGACTGACTAATGAGACATGTAAGGCTTTCGCCTTAATAATCGGTCTTGGCATATCGGCTCGCGCACGCTGTTTAGAAAACCAGAATAGGGCAGCCTGATCTGCTGCAGCTAAACGCCTTCGCGGAGCTACAAGCGCAGTACGCTGGCGTGGAGTCCACAAGATGAAGTCACAGGTTAGAGGGCACCACTGAGACTTGTCGAGTGAAACTGCCCACGTGTACATCATCCCGCGTTGCCTTCCGTCTTCCCATAAGTACACGTCTCCGCTCTTGAAGCACTAACAGAATTTGAAATGCTACTAGCTCAACTCTCTATCTTGAAACAGCGGTACCGGGTATGCGGCCGAAACTAAATGAACAAGAAGAAATTGAAGAAACCAGCGTGATGAATCTATTCTATGAAGCGGGCATATTCTCGTAACTGTTTTGAAGCTGAAATGCGTCTTGAATTTGAATAGAAAGGGAATAACAGGAAATGAAGCAGAGCAGCTCCTGCATGGTATAGAATGCAGTACACTGTAAGCAAAAATGAGCCGAAGTGGGAGTAAATGACTTGTCCTCTAGCGCATTCCCCGATGGGAGTGCGATATACTCCGGTCAGGCAGAGTAAAGTTTACTCCCCTGCTGAACTGAGGTTTTGGGTGGTATGATGGGAATATATGTTTACTCCCCTGCTGAGCTGAACGGAGGGTTTGGGTGGAATGATGGGAGTATATTATTACAGTCAATGTAGCCGCATTAGTAGAAGAGGAGGAGGGTTAGCGGAGAAGACGAAGAAGAGAACGTTTCTTGCTCGTCCGAGGCTTCCCCTGAGGCCTGTTTAATAAACACCGTTTGTCTCGCGTCGTAACAGTTTTTGGTGGAGGTGCTGGGTACTTGAAGTAACGACGGACCCGGAGCCATTTATTCTTCGCCGAAGTCGTCGCCTCGCCGGACTACCCCCTTCGCCTGTTAACATGACCAACGAAGGAGACGCTCCTGGACCGATACCTGCCGCTCCGGGATGCGTATTTCCATTTGCTAGTAGGTACAGCGTTTGACCGCTGCGCCGCTCGCGCGTACCATGTTTCGAGCCGCCGCCGTTGGAACGGAGGAGGCGTTGACGGAGAAAACGCTGGGCTGGTGGTGACTTAGCCTGCTGTTGGAATCGGTGGTATATTAAACGCATCACTGTTTTGATGATCCAAATATAATCTCACTATCAGGGAGGGAGCAGTCTACCTGACTAGAGCAGTATTTTTTTATTTGGGGTGTTGCTACGCTGCGCTCCGCAACACCCCAACGACCGCCGCTTCGCGTCGGCGCCCGGCACCACGGCTGCCGCCGTGGCGCCGGGTTTCAAGGGACCGCGCTGGCAATTAGAGAGAGAAAAAAAGGGAAAATCGTGATATTAAGAAAAAAAATGTAGCCAGAGCGGGTTTCCAACCCGCGCACGCAAGATCCCGAAGCGAGCGCCGTAACCACTCAGCCATACAGCCATGCTTCCAAGGGTTGCATTCGTGCAAACCATCTGATTGCGTTCGAGCGCCCTCGGTGAACGGAACCACCTAGAAATGCGGTACGCTTGAGCGGCGCAGCGTGGCGCCAGCGGTCAAACGCTGTACCTACTAGCAAATGGAGTGTTGCCTCCGGGATCAATGCCTGCTGGTACGTGGCGCTACTACCGAGAACCTCGGGTTTTCGCCGGGAGAGCAGGTGAAGATGTAGAAGAATGGCTCAGACATTACCAACGGGTAAGCAAGTCCAACGACTGGAACACCACCGACCAACTAAACAACGTTGTATTCACTCTCACTGACACCGCCCTGATGTGGTTTGAGAACCACGAAGAATTATTAACAACGTGGGAACGTTTCGTTCGTGACCTAAAGGAATGATTTGGCGGTAAGCAAGTCCAACGACTGGAACACCACCGACCAACTAATCAACGTTGTATTCGCTCTCACTGACACTGCCCTGATGTGGTTTGAGAACCACGAAGAATTATTAACAACGTGGGAACGTTTCGTTCATGACCTAAAGGAATGCTTTGGCGACTCGGACGCAAAAACAAAAAAAAAAAAAACGCGCAGAGCACACCCTGGCACAGAGAGCACAGCTACCAGGGAAGACTTGCACTGCCTACATCGAAGAGATCTTGAAATTGTGCAAGCAAGCCAAAGCAAGAATGTCCGAGGAAGACAAGGTCGGGCACCTGTTCAAGGGCATAGCAGAGGATGTGTACAATTTTCTTATCGGCAAGGACAGTGTGGCTTCAGTGTCTGATGTCATGAAGCACTGCCGTACGTTCGCGGCGCTGAAGATGCGCCGAATAACGCCAAAGTTTGGCCGATTGGCCAATGTTACCACTGTGGCCAGCATCGATATGAGCTCTTCATTTGACTTGGCTTCCGCAAAGAGCTGGACAGGCACACCGAGACGACAAGTCGCCTGCGTTATGTCTCTGATCCCTCCTTTTCGGAAGCCCCAGCGACTTCACCACCTTTGAATGGATGGCAACCGTCCGTCAGCGTCACGAATGTATCAGAGTACCGACACACACTGGCATCGAGAGGCCACTACTCTTCGGATACCCGATTTGAACCTCGCCCTCGTTACGCACGTTCCTCTGGACGCCCCACCACTGGCAATGCTCCGCGTTACGACCCAGTCATTCGTCCTAGGCGTGCAGACGTGTCTGACAGCTCTGAAGACTACCGCAGAAGCCGTCCGCTTCCGACATGCTACATCTGCGGCGTTCTTGGCCATATATCCCGTTTTTGTCCTCATCGCCAAAAGTCTCCGTACGATCAACTTGCTGCCCCAGCGCCCAACGCCCAATGGCCTTCTATGGCGCAATCGCCTTCTAGCAGCAACTTTTGGCAAGGAAACTTACGGAACCGCTCACCTGCCTCCGATCGTAGCGTTACGCCACCTCCTGTTCCTCGATTGTACCGGTCTCCTTCACCACGGCGTCGTGCAAGATCACCACCGCCGGAAAACTAGAGAGCGCGGCCAATGGAGGTGAGGTCGCTGCAGATTCGCTGCTGAAACATATGCCTCCGCCTGTGTTTATGTTGAAGAACAAAGTAAAAGTCCTCGTTGATGGTGTGTCTACATTGGCGTTAGTGGACACAGGTGCTGTTGTCTCTGTGATGAGTCTCGCTTTCCAAAGGTTATTAGGACGCAAAGTGGTATTTCAATGGAACCAAGTGGCAACATTTTGTGGCGTGAGCGTGGATTCGCTGCGGCCTGTTGGTTTTTGCACTGCACAAGTGTCACTGGGTGGTAGAGTTTTCACGACTGAATTTACAATCCTCCCCCGTTCCTCACATGATGTTATATTAGGTATTGATTTCCTACAGATGTGCGGTGCCACCGTTTATTGCCGAACAGGGGAGATGTTTGTGAGTGGTGACATTTCTTACGAGCTCATGGAGGATGCTCCAAACTAGGATGGCGCATTTCATGCCAGTGAGGACACTCTCGTGCCTGCTTTGTCAGCTGTGTGTGTGCCGGTGGGCTGCGCTACTACCACTCATCGGGCCTTCGACGCCACAGTAGAGCCGGCGTATTTACCGTGCATGAAGAAGAACATCTTTCTGCCACATTGTCTTGTGTCTGTTGCTCAGCGGCGCTCCAAATTATGGGTTGTCAACCCTTCAGGCGAAAACGCAGTTGTACCTGCTGGCATGAAGCTTGCTTCCTTCAAAGAGCACAGATCGACTCCAGTCGCCGTGCTCGCAGATGCTCCACATGCCCGAGTTGACGTCTGCTCCGAAGACGCGACTGCCAATGATCAGCAAGTCGATCAGCATGGACGAGCGCCGTACATTAGTGGACGTCCTGACTAAACACGTAAGCATCTTCGACTTCGCCCAGGGCGATAACGCACCATCCATTCCTGCGTCCCGAACCAAGCACAGAATTAACACGGGGTCGGTGCAGCCTGTTCGACAGAAACCCTACAGAGTGTCACCGTCAGAGCGCTAGGTTATCGACGAACAGGTTCAGGAAATGCTACAGAAAGGAGTAAATCAGGAGTCATCTAGTCCGTGGGCTGCTCCAGTTGTACTCGTGAAAAAGAAAGACGATACTTGGAGATTTTGTGTGGACTACCGCCGTCTCAATTCCACTACCAAGAAAGACGTTTACCCTCTTCCAAGGATTGATGACGCATTGGGTTGCCTTCATTCAGCACCCTACTTTTCTTCTGTAGATTTGCGATCGGGGTACTGGCAAATCCCAATGGAACCGTCGGATAAAGAAAAAACGGCCTTTATAACCCCGGATGGCCTTTTTGAGTTCAACGTCATGTCGTTTGGGCTTTGCAATGCACCCGCAACTTTCGAAATATTTATGGACACCATTCTTCGAGGCCTCAAATGGCATATTTGCATGTGTTACCTAGACGGCGTTGTCATCTTTGGAAGCACTTTTGAAGAGCGCAACAGGCGCCTGGAAGTCGTCTTAGCCATTTGGTGCCCACTGTTGCCCAGGAGCAACAGCCTAAAAACAATTTTTTTTCTTGAACGCACCCTGCTGAACAATACCGCTGGCGCCATCTATGGAATGTACCAAGACTAGTGAGCATCTTGAGCTTGAAGTAAATACGTAGAGATGGCAGCACCGCTCCTTTGTTGTTGTTTTTCTTGACTGATCTGAGAGGTGCCAGCGCAAGGACCGCACACGCGAGTAAATTTGTTCAGCTATGGCGGTATAGGACACTACTATGACAACTGCCAGACTTAGAATAGCTCATAAGGCCTTCTACGACATTTCTGAGGAGGCTAAACGGTGTGGCCGCAATTTGTACAACAAACTTTTATTCGCCAAAAGTGGTGTTGCCCAGGAGCAACAACGGGCACATGCGGAGGCGTGATCACATGTAGGGAGATATCGCTTGTGGCAGTTTTTTGCTGTGCTGAAGGTAAAGCAAAGCAATAGCTAGAGTGTTCATTCTGCGGAATAGAATAATAGTTCGTCATAAGGTCATATTTTTTGTCTTTCATACATACATGGGATGTCAAAAGAAAAAAGTGGCTGACTGATCAAGAAATTCAGGAGCCTATTTTTCTTCCGGACGGTGAATTGTCCGACGCTGACTTCGACAGCGACCCGGATGACCCCGGCTATGATCCGAGAAATGCTCGAAAATTGATTGATACCTTTCCACTAGAAATAGTGACCAATCTTCGCGATAAAGAGCCATGCGTAGAGGATGACGACAATGTCAAGCGCTAATGTTGAAGCTTTGCCGGTTACTTCTCGTGCCGACTCGGTGGCTCAGCGCAAGAAAAAGAAAGAAAACGTTCGCTAGAACATGGAGGAAAGAAGACCTTTCGGTTGATGACACTGACTGAATAAATAACAACGGAAGAAGAAATAATACTAATAATAATCATCATAGCAATAATAAAGGTAATTATAATAAAAATATTTAAAAAAATAAATAATAATAAAATAATAGTGAAATCATAGCGGAATAATAAATAGTGACCTATGCCTCCTTCCAAGCCGCAACTGCTTCAAGGCATTCTATGTGAAGTAGGACCACAGATGCCCAACGTTGCTCTGGAGCAACACCTCATTTTGCAGCCATGAATAAACGTAATTTTTTTTTCTGACAGCATAATTCGCATATTTTGTCCGTCCTGTATGCATGCTAAGGTTCCTGTGATGCTCCTTATTGAAATAAAGTTTTGTGCATCAAAGGGTTAGACTGCATCGAAAACGCCGGCCTAGTACTCAATTCTAAGAAATGTCGCTTCGGTGAGCGGCAGACATTGGTGCTTGGCCATCTTGTAGACAAGTATGGTATCTGGCCTGATCCACAAAAGACAGCAGCTGTTGAAGCGTTTAAGCCGCCTCGGTCTGTTAAAGAGCTTCGTAGTTTCCTAGGCCTCTGCTCTTATTTCCGCCGATTTATACCTGCTTTTGCCGATGTCGCCTATCCCCTGACTTGTCTTTTGCATAAGGACGCCGTTTTTGAGTGGACTCACGAGTGCGACGCATCTTTTCGTCAACTGAAGTTCTTACTGACGACGGGTCCCATCCTTCGGCTTTTCGACCCAGCTGCAGCAACAGAGATCCACACCGATGCGAGTGGCGTGGGGGTCGGTGGAGTCCTCGTTCAGCGATGCGGCCGGAACGAGCATGTCATTGCTTATGTGAGTCGTACGTTAAGTAAGCCTGAACGCAATTACACCGTTACGGAGCAGGAATGCCTAGCAGTCATTTTTGCTGTGCAACGTTTTCGCTCGTACGTGTATGGATGCCCATTCACAATTGTCACAGATCATCATTCGTTGTGTTGGCTTGTCAATTTTCGAGATCCCTCTGGTCGACTCGCGCGCTGGGCTCTACGTCTCCAGGAGTACAACTTCACAGTTTCATATAAGAGTGGTCGCCGACACGCTGATGCTGACTGCCTTTCGCGAATGCCGCTAAACACCACTCTTTGTGATGCCGATAACTTTGATCATTTGATTGCTTCTTTGGCACCTGCATTCCCTGATAAAGAGACCTTCGAGAAGGAGCAGCGAGAAGACTTCAGCTTAGAGCCACTTTTCAACGCGCGTGACTCCACAACAAGCCGAGGATATTGTGTTCGTGATGGCCTCCTCTACAAGAGGAATTTCGCAACCACTGGTGCCCGCTTCCATCTTGTAGTTCCGTAGAAGCTACGCTCCTCTATTCTGCAGGTTATGCACGACGATCCTACCTCCGGACATCTCGGAGCAGCACGAACATTTCATCGTGCCCAAGAACGGTTTTACTGGCCCCGAATGCGTCGGTCGACTGAAATGTATGTGGTCAGTTGCGCTCAGTGTCAGGCCCACAAACACCTAACTACGCCGCCAGCCGGCCTCCTACAACCACTGACGCCTCCGAGCTCTCCTTTCGAGCAAGTTGGAATTGATCTCATGGGTCCCTTTCCCCGCTCATCGAAAGGGAACCGTTAGATCATCGTATGTGCCGACCATCTCACCTGGTACTGCGAGACGGCTGCTTTGCCATCTGCCACCGCCAGCCCAGTTTCCTTTTTCCTCCTGCATTCGATCATTCTCCGTCACGGCCCTCCTCGAGTAATCATCAGTGACCGCGGCCGCCAGTTTACTGCAGATGTCGTGGAAGAGCTTCTTCGATTATGCGCTTCCAGCTTTCGCCACTCGACACCGTATCACCCGCAAACAAATGGGCTGACCGAGCGTACCAACCGCACAGTGGTGAACATGTTGTCCATGTACGTCGCATCGGACCATAAAAACTGGGACGACATTTTGTCATTCATTACATACACTTTTAACACAGCAAAGTGCGAGACTACTGGCTATACAGCCCGTTTTTCGTACTCTACGCTCGTCTGCCGCGTCACACACTGGACACCATATTTTCTTTCTCCACCCACGACGATCTCACCATCACCGAGACTCTGTGTCTCGCTGAAGAAGCTCGTCGCTTGGCCCGCATACGTACTCTGGCTTCGCAAGAGCCGTCAAAAGCACGGTACGACAGGCACCATCGGGATGTCACCTATTCTCCAGGGGATCTAGTCTGGCTATAGTGTCCGGTGCGCAAACGTGGCCTGTGTCAGAAACTTCTTGCCAACTATACTAGCCCGTACGTTATTGTTGACCAGCTCAGTGAAGTGAATTATCGATTGGCGCGTCTCACCGCAACTGGACGGCACTCCGCCGAGACTGAGGTTGTGCATGTCGCTCGTCTCAAGCCCTTCACACCGAGAACTTAGCTGACTTGCCCGGCGGGCTTCGTCTAGGAGGGGAGGAATATTATAGTCAATGTAGCCGCATTAGTAGAAGAGGAGGAGGGTTAGCGGAGAAGACGAAGAAGAGAACGTTTCTTGCTCGTCCGAGGCTCGCCCTGAGGCCTGTTTAATAAATACCGTTTGTCTCGCGTCGTAAGAGTTTTGTCGTAACAATATGTTTACACACATCGCGGAGGTGTTGCAGGGAATTATGGGAATATATGTTTACATCCATCTAGGTGGTTTTGCAGGGAACTATAGGAACATATGTTTACAACCATCGAGGAGGTTTTGCAGGGAATTATGGGAATATACGTTTAAATCCATCGAGGTGGTTTTGCAGGCAACTATGGGAGCATGTGTTTACACCCATCAAGGAGGTCTTGCAGGAAACTATGTGAGCATATGTTTACACCCATCGAATATGTTTTGCAGGGAATTATGGGATTATATGTTCACAGCCACCGAGGAGGTTTTGCAGGATATTATGGGATTATACATTTACCTCCATCGAGGAGCTTTAGCAGGGAACCAAGGGAGCATATGCTTACATCCATCGAGGAGCCTTTGCACGGTACCATGGGAGTATCTTTTTACATTGATTGGGGAGCTTTTGCAAGATGTGGAAGTATCTGTTCACATGTATCAGATAATATGCCGCTCTCTGAATCTTCAATATTAATTTTCCACACTGAGAAATGCACAATATATTCTTTTTCCAAGCTGGAAGATGCAAACAAAGTTGTCAAAGTAGTGCTTTGTAGAAAAAAAATTTATTGAAAATTGTGAAGCCATTAGAATCCACAGGATCACATCATCTAAAGAAAGCAATCCCATCAAACTGAGGCATTCAAAAACGTAGATTCTTAACAGCATAGGCTTCCACGCAGTCTGGTGTAACAGGTAGTCCTGTCAAAACTTTTTAAGATGGGCTAAAGCACACTTATAAAATCCTATTGTCATAGATTGCACTAACCATGTAATCATGTGCAACATAAGTGTTGTGAATATGCAAATACACACTGGGTGGACTAGTGCAAATAGCACACAGGCAAGAAGGAAGAAATTGATGACACGAGTGCAAGCTCTCAACTGGTTTTTACAATTCTTCCTTTTTGTCCATGTTATTTGCACAACGCACAGTATGAATTGAAAGCAACTCATTAAAGCTCAGGTTCACCCAAGACCATATGAAATACATCAAAAGTACATTGAAACCTGCCACAAGTGCCTAAACAAGGTGAAATGGTTTAGAAATAACATAGTTACACCAGAGCATTCTGTGACATTTGAGTTTGCCAACTGAGACATTGTGGCATTGCAAAAGGTAAAGCAACGAGTAAAGCAGACGCCACTTCTCATTGATATTGACAAGCAGCAAAAGTTGGGGAAGACGCCAACACACTAATTGCACTTTGAAAATAAATGTTTAAGAAAACGACAGTTCTGGGAGGCAAAACGGTGCTACTTTTACAGTAAGAAGTTGGCAGAGGGGACTAAATGAAGCAGAGTTCATCTTTACTTTCTGCCCCCTACCACCGAAAGGCAAACATAGTAGCATAGTAACATAGAGTCATAAGGAATGTTAAAGTGTTCATTGTATTGTACCTTGATTTTAAGAGTTGGTAAAAGTGCGTGTTCTTAATGGCAGCAACCCATCACAATTCCTTCTACAGATTGACTCTAGGCTGTAGTCTACATTTTGCAGCCCATGGATCAGCAATAATACTGCAAGAAAAAACAGTCAGCAGAAAAGCAACAAAAGTGCCAAAATAATGACCAGCTTTTGTCAGCGATCATCCAAGCTGCCTTCCTGACATTCCACCTGGATAATGCTGCTGGTGTGAAAAGGCTTAGAGCCTAGAACCACCATGTGAGCCTACTTTTGATCATTAAGAGGGAAAAAACAGGCAATGCTGAAGACTGCATTATGAAAGACCATCTGGACTAGTTGAGACTTTTGGAAGCTTCGTTCCATAACAGCTTAGGACCAAAAAGTAAAAAAGAAGATATAACACAGATGTATGCCAATCTGACAGCGAAGCTGCTATAATGCACTTCTCACACCCTTTAGAAGAACTGAGGGTCTAGTTGCTGGCTAACAGCCTTGCTTGAACAGAAACTGCTGCAGATCTCGAGCATTGTCAAGGCTGGCTGTTCTTAGAGATGGCCTGCATTCAGGCTAGTAGCAGCGCCTTGGCGTCTGCTTTTACCACAGCAGCTGTACTAGCAGCTCCTGGTTGACTTTTAACATGAAGACAGTATAATGCGATGTCAAAAAAACAATAGCGTAGCTTGCACTGGAGGCGCAATGATAAAGCGACAGTGGAGCTGATGCAGACCTAGCTAGTCCTGGCTTTTGGGCTAGGCTAAGCACTAAGAAGTCATCCTCAGCATTTCCCGGAATGTATTGATTATTTGCCAATGATCTATTAGCTATTGATTGGCTATCGCAAGGTATTGGCCACCTATTTGGGCTAGGCTAAGCACTACCAAGTCAACATCACTAGCCCCTATTTTATGTCCACTGCAGGATGAAGACCTCTCCCTGCGATCTCCAATTACCCCTGTCTTGCGCTAGCGTATTCCAACTTGCGCCTGCAAATTTCCTAACTTCATCACCCCATCTGGTTTTCTGCCGACCTCGACTGCACGTCCCTTCTCTTCTTATCCATTCTGTAACCCTAATGGTCCATCGATTATCCATCCTAGGCATTACATGGCCTGCCCAGCTTCATTTCTACCAAGTCAACCCCAGCATTTGCCGGAATTTTCCGGATTAGCTATTGATTGGTTATTGATGACTGACTAAGCTTAAGTAGTCCCAATCGTGCTTATCTAGATTTAGCCAGGCTCAGCTTCGCTAGTTCACAGGGGAATGTGCGTTAGCGCTTGCACCCTCTCTCCACTACCGCCAGGATCGGCCCACATTTTTGGATTCAGCAGAGACATTATGCCCGGCTTAAACTGCTCCGCTGTTAAAATTACGAATGGCTTGTTAAAAGATTGCTCTAAAAAGTTGGATATTTGAATAAGATATTTATTTATTTATTAAAAAAGTCCTTACAGGCCTCGTGAGAGGCATTGGGTAAGGGGGGCATCACAAAGAAAAGGAAAACAGCATGCATAATTGGTACATAATATACATGCACGAATAATTGGCATAATAATCAATGATTTCCTGCGTACGCTGGATGATTACACAAATATAACAAAAGGTACAGTTCACATAAGAATAGGCAATTCAATGTCATATACATAAGAATACAAAAATAGCAACAACAAAAAATAACAATGGGTTAAATCAGTATTGCATAAAAATATATTGGGCTTGTGACGTTCTAATCAGAGAAAAAAAAAGAATCATAGTAATACAAGAAAAAGAACAAAGTGATCCCATAAATAAAAAAGCTAACAGAAGGCATGTCATGAGGAAACATAAGGGGACACGCATTTTGTCGAGATTACGCAATGAAATGTGAAATGAGGAGCTGGTGAAATTTGTCAGGATTTTTTTCAGAGACTATGGAATCAGGAAGGGCATTCGATAATCGAATGGCACTGGGAAGGGCCGACCAATTGAATGCGTGAGTGTTTCCGTATATCCGAATGAAGCTGAGATGATTATGTAGCCTGCGTGATGTGAATGGTGCAAATTCAAGCCGCAAGGAAGATTTCCTATATCCGCATGAACGTACTTATGAAGCAGAGATAAGAGAGCGAAGGCACGACGGACACTGAGGGTTGGAAGCGAAATATCCAGTTTTATTTGCGAAATACTAGAATTGTATGTATAGTTATGAGAGATAAACCTTGCGGCCGTATTTTGGATAGATTCTAATAAGCTGGTAGGTTCTTATGGTAAGGTGACCAGATTGGAAAGGCGAATTCGAGCTGCGGGCGAACAAACGTTTGGAAAGCTAGCTTACGGATGTTGGAGGGTGATTTGCGCAGGGTTTGATATACACAGCGTAACATTTTTTTCATGATCGTTGATCAATACATTTCAAAGTATATTTGATGCTCCAAACACTTGTTGCATTCCCATTTATTATAACCGCAAGAACTGTGTAACACCCCTTAACAGCGTCGCTGTAAGACTTGAAGCCTCATGGCACTGCATATATTACACATAAATAAATAAGTAAATAAAAGGTAGATATAAGCAATGAAACATAAGTTTGGCTGTGGTAACAGAGAAAAGAGACATGTTAGACATCACATTAAAATGACATCAGTCATTGGTGTGAACATAGCGCTTAGAACATGCACTACACTTGTAGTTTACGAGCAATAAGTGGAGCATGCAGAAAAGTATTGGCTAATTTCATGGCCTACAAGTCCCATGGTGCCATGAACTAGTGCCTCAAAATGTGCACTCCTGGTCGTTTGTGCTTCCATTCAAGCCAGTGTATCTCTCTCTTTTTCTTGGTTTGCACTGCACCATTTTCACATTTTAAAGGTGAACCATCTCGGTACTGACGGTGTTTGTTAATCATGTTGTCTTACAGCAAAGAAATAGTATTACCAAATGAGACAAAACAAAAAGCATGAACACAGTGCTGACTGACAACTGTATGCATTTACTACCATGCTTTACATTTTACAAACAGAACAAAGCCAAGTAAGGACAATAACGAAACAGCGAATGGAGAAAGAGCGCACAACTAAGGGCAGGAGCCAGTGCACTCGCCTGTCAGACAGATGTATTAGTAGTAGACTAAGTGAGCATAACAAAGCCAGCAAGCTTGCCTTACATTGTCAGCAGTGCAAATGTACTGTTTTGCCTGTGTGAAACACTGTTAGGGCCCCTGATAATTTTGCAAGAGAAATGGTAGCATTCGAGATTGACTGCTCAACAGATATTTCTGTCAGCAGTCCTTCTCTTAACCTTACAGAACAATAAATCCAAATTACTTGCTGTGGTATTGTGACCAATGGGATGAATGCATAGTGGTAGTGCCAAGTGTGCCTACCATTTCTTTTGTGGCTTTTTGAGACAGAGATACAAAGGCATATAACTTGTAATTTACATGCATGTTACATGCCTGACTCTCTCTTGTTCTGTGGTGTGTACTGTTTGCCATTTTAATTGCAAACTAACCAGCCAAGCTTTATAAAACCTCAACGTGCGACACTGCACATCCTGTGCCACAGGAGCCACGTGTCCCCTGAAAACGTTTTTGAGCTCCAATGTCTTCACACGTGGTTTCGTGTGGCAAAGACCCAAAAAGGCATACTTGAAAAATGCGAGCAATCGGGGTGCCTTTTTGGGCTATTCCACACTGAACACCCAAAATACGCAAAAAGACATGCCATGCCGCCGAGGAGGGATTTCATCTGGAAAATGTGCTGTCTGTCTGTGTAGAGACAGCCCCACGTCGGCTTCCCCGAGTAGACAAGGTGTCAGTGGCACATCCTTCTGTAAAAGAAAGAGTAAAATCGCTGAGATTACAGCATTTCACTGGAGGTATAATAAAAAAATTCCATAATTCCCAACCAATGAACGAGAGCAAAGACATTGCCTTTCTGAATGCCACAACAGGGCCACATCACTGAAACTGTGGAAAATCTTGTGATCTTCAACTAATGCTCAGGCGATGACTGGCAACAGTAATGGAAAATGTACAATTATGTCTGGTCACATAGTATTCAACACTGGAAAGTTGAGTACAGTAGTATCTTGTTGATACGATCCTAATTCGTACTATTTCCCGTCGCCAATCTTTGCGATCGAGAACATGAAAAATGACCAAATACAGTTTCACTTCTTTTTCACCTGCTAATACGGTTACAGAAAACACACTCCTATGGCACCAACAATCAGTACATCACCAAACTTCGATCACATTGCTACTTACTATTTGAAGACGATGACGCGGACACTTGGATATAGTGGGACATACCCATAAAGGCCGATTTATACTAGGCCAACATGACACCGTTTTTGGTATGCCGACTGTTCATGGCAGCATTTTTCTTCCTTAAACGGTGGGCCACAGCGGTTGCTTGCTACTCCTTATAAGTACACCGTGTAAATAGTTTACCTACTGTGCTTCCACGTAACAATATTATATGTTTACCATCCACTATATCCCATGTGAACGAGAAATGGCACGGACAATCGAGAGCAGTAGCCACCTATTGCAGCAGCTTCCCTGCAGTACCTGCTTACCCATGTCATGTGAAAACACCGGCGCACACTCAGTTTTCTCTTCGGGTACCAGCAAATGACCTTAGATGTCCTTGCCAATTTCTTCCTTCAATGTCGTTGCATGTCGTGTTCTACCACGATAAGCATATTTGCCGATCTGACTGCACATGAGGCATATGTCTTTGAAAATGTACTGCATGCTTTTAATAGTCGATAAACCAAATGTGCTGCTGTTAGAAAGTGTTCATATTGTTCACTCTGTTCTGAAGTGGCACTGCTACTGATTGTCAAATGCTATCCTGTTTGTAGAAAGATGGGCACCATCAGGCACTTTGCCTTCTGCCCTCCTTGTGAAGTGTACATGTATTTGTACATGAATAAACTTAACACATGTAAATGCCATGAAAGCAGTATAATGTTCTGGAGTGTGGGAATATTTGAAAATTTCTAATAACGAATCAAATACAGAGGACACCCATTAAACAAAGCTCAGCTCAAGGAAAATTACTGATAAATGAAAGTAAGTAGGATTATGTGGTTGGTTTCCTATGGCCCGGCACAGTAAAACTCTTCAGTTATTTGAAACAGTATTTATTTGCTACCTTTGGTGAAACGGCACAAAAGCTGAACACTAGGAATGAAATTGTTCATCGCCAAAGTCATAGTTAGGATAGGCCAATGCAGTAGCCATCCATGGGCTTCAAGAAGTTTCCCAATCATTCGTGCGTTGGTTTGTGCTGCTGTTTTAGGCCTAAATGCAGTGGGTGTTTCGGTCTGATGGAGATGAAAAAAAACGGCTGCATAAAGCACTGTCGCTTGAAAAGAAGCTGCAAGTTCTTCAGGAGCTCAATCAAAGCGGCCTATCCAAGACGGAGGCTGCAAAAAAGCTCGACATCTCGAAGTCCACACTATCGCACATTTTGAAGGTGCCGTCAAGAATGCAACATTCCCTTTAAAACAAATGAGGGTGCGAACGCCATATGAACTGGAGAAGTTATTTTTTGTGATTTAAGGGTGCGCGGAGAGCTAATTTTCTGATAATAGGACCCATTTTAGAGCCGAGAAACACGAGACAGCCCCTGCAAATGGGAATGGCAAATTTTGGCACAAGCAACGGAATGGCTGAGCCGATTTAAAAAGCACCATAGCTTTGTCTTCAAGCGGTCGAACCTCCTCCAGTGACGAGTGTGATGAGCCTATTTCCAGTGGAGTGGCATCAGCATAGCTAAAGAAGCAGTTGAACTTTTGCAGCACTATTTTGAGCATGAGGGGTGTGCAGAATTTCCAGCAAGTCAGTCAGGCATGCACACTTAATTTGTGAAAAAGCAGTTCAAGAGTGATAAGCAAACCACAATTCATTCCTTTTTTCTCAATGCATCCAGATCAGTAAAGGTTCAAGCAATTTAAATAAATGTTGTGCTTCATTAAATATGCCTACCATGCTTAACCTGGATCACTTTTAGGATCCCTTTCAAGCTCCATTTAAGAGGAGTCCACTGTAATACTCCATTCGATGCAAATCGAATAGTCATATGCATAACTAGAATCATTTCTCAAGAAGATTTCAAATAGTTTAAATTCTCTTTTGTGCACAATCTAACGAAGTTTTAGCAAAAATGCGATAATATTTCATCCTGGTTACCATATAGTAGACAAAGCATGAAGAGTTACACAGCAGAGCACACTATACATGATTCAGGGTCAGAGAGCCAGGCCTTTCCTTCTCAACTGTGATCGTTCGCACTCTACATATTTCCTGGAATGCAAACTACCTATTTGCTTGGAATGCCACATTTCCACTCTTTAAAAACAACGCCTCATAATGTGTAATGTTACGACAGAAACTTGCCAACAAAAGAACTATTGTCTATGCTGCTGCCATAATATTGTTACGATGGGGTGCGTTTATTTAAAGATGAATCGATGAAAAAGGGCAAAGGGTTGCCGCGCCGACACCGAGCCGCTCCAAAGACAAGCGCACTTCGTTCTCCTCTTCTGTCCTTCCGTAGCTTTTGCGTAACATTCCTCCCTTCACAGACGAAGCCCGCTGGGCGAGTAACTGTTACGTCCACTCTGAGTCACGTGGATGACAGCGTTTAAGGCGAGCGACGTGAGCAAGCTGCGTCTTCTTAGACCGGTACCCATTGGACACGAGGCGAGCAATCAAGTAGGTTACATCACTGAGGCGATCGGTGATGACGAAAGGCCCGGTGTAACGAGCCAGAAACTTCTGGCACAGGCCGCGCTTGCGAAGTGGTGTCCAAAGCCATACAATGTCCCCTTTCTCGTATGACACATTCTTATGTCGTGCATCATAGCGGATCTTGGAGTGGTCCTGGGACGCCAACGTACGGAGCTGAGCTATGCGGCGTGCTTCCTCAGCGCGGCAGAGAGTCTGAGCAATAGAAGAGTCCGCATGAGGAGTAAAAGGTAGAATGGTGTCAAGGAAGTTGCGGGGTGGTCTAACATAAAGAAGATAGAAAGGGCTGTAACCTGTAGTTTCATGCTTTGCGGTGTTGTAGGCGTATGTGATAAAAGGCAAGATGTCATCCCAATTTTTGTGCCTCGAATCCACGTACATCGAAAGCATGTTGGTCAAAGTTCTGTTAGTGCGCTCGACGAGACCATTTGTCTGCGGATGATACGGGGTCGCGTGGCGAAAGTGGCAAGCACAGAGACGCAACATCTCTTCGACTACGTCGGCCACGAACTGGCGACCGCGATCGCTCACAATAGACACTTTTAGTTGGGCGTACGTAACGAGCCTACGTACGCAGGACGATACGTTGCGTACGGTGCAAGCGAAGCGCGCAACAACACTTTTAGTTTACCGTATCGACCATGTCGGGATGCGTTTCGTTTCAACTAGACGTATCATACGTGAAATGAAACAACTTTTGAGTGCTTCTTAGCGCCATCGTGCGGTGGCGGCCGCGATAACGGCCACTAGCATCCAAGTCAAGCCGAATCGTTGGATCAACGTTTTTGCGGTGTTTGCGTCGTTCTGCGTGGTTTCGCGAAGTCGCCTTTTGCGTGCGCGTACGCTTTTACCGTGGTGTTGGTCGCGCTGTGTTCTTTAGACTGACTGTGTTGAACCCTTTACTGTAGCCTTGCCGTTCTGAGCCCTGCGGGTGTGTGGCGCGCTTAGTGTGTGGTGTGGTTTTCCCTTCGTACTTGCCGTGAGTGTACCGCCTTTGTTCAGCTCGGCGTGCGCGCTTAAGGATGCCACCTTCAGGCGTTTTATCAAATGCGCGCTTGTTGTCGGTTCTGACTTGGGCCGAAATTGATGACCTCCTGTTGTCCCATAAAGAGCGGCGGCTGCTAAGACTTGAGTATACCTTGGATGAGCTTGAAGACGAAATGAGGCGAAGCAGGGAGGCCGAATTGTTGAGGTACCGTTCTCAACATGGACTTCTTGACATCGACGGCATGGACTCTTCAACGTTCAAACTCATGTTCCGGTTCCACAAAAATTACTTTGACGATCACTGTAGTGCCCTGCTAGTGCCGCAAGAGATCAACACTGCACAAAACAGTAAGAACTGTAAAACAACTGCAGACTTACTTTTTGATTTCGGCGATCGTTCGCCGAGTCGCGCGACAGCAGCAGATTTAGGCGCTCGCGCACACAGCGCGCCGTAAAAGGCTTCTTGAGGACATCTCTGAGGCGCCAAGCGATCTCCTCCCATTGTTCGGAATGCCTGAACGGATCGCTCGTCTGCACCTCCGTTAGCAGCGCGACATCGTCCTTCAACGCAAAATAAACTCGATTCGCGCCGGCTGTGTTGTTGCTCTGTCCGTTCGCCATGGCAGCCATCTTTCAAGCACTGTAAAAAATATCTGTGAAATAACACAACAAAGAAGAAGATTTTCTGTTTTGGGTACTGAAATGTTCTTGGAAGTAAAAATAACAGAAATGTCTTTCTTTAGAAGACAAGTTTTTTCAGTTAGCGCTATATATGCACTTTTCCTTGAACTTAACAGAAAATGTTTACTCAAGAAACATGGTCGTTGTTGAATTTAACAGAAATGCCGGATGGTGAGGATATTATATTAATATCATTTGTTTTTAGGCTCTCTTTACCTTCATAAATTATTTCACAAACACCTCTGCAGAATATGTGGTTCGATACACTAATATTACAACAAGAAACCTCTTCGCAGACCTCACAAGAGTCGGTATAGGGATGCTTTGGAACGATATGTTATGGTATACGGTCCGGAGCGGAGAATTTCAAATGAATTTCGTTCAACTGGGGCTGTTTACTCTGCATGCCTCCATTAGAATGCATGTGGCCTATGCAGTCAGGATTCGATCCCGCGTCCTTGGGTTCAAAAACGGAATGCTACAGCTACTAAGCCACTGAGAGTTGACGCATAAAGAGTGTGCACATACGCGCCATCTCCCAAGCTTCAGAAACCGCACTCCATAAAACATACGTGAGTAAGCTGGCTCACGGACGACTCGCACATTTCTATATATATATATATATATATATATATATATATATATATATATATATATAGTTTTTTTCTTTATTTAAGAATACCTTACAGGCCTCAACTGTGGCCTGTGAGGAGAGCAGTACTAGGAAACGCACAGAAAATACTTAGAATATATATATATATATATATATATATATATATATATATATATACAGGGTGTCGCAGCTATCACGCAGCAGGATTTAAAAAGAGGCATGGCGTTACGCGAAGCAAACCTAGTGCGTATTGTTTCCAGTGCAGTGGAGTAGCCGCCAGTAATTTTTTCGTTCCTGAGATTTTATTAGGTAATTGTAATTAATTATCTAATTAGAGATGTACTGTCCTAGTTATCAAAGTTTCAATGAGAAAGTTGTAGAGCAACATGAAAAACTCCCTATACAACTTTCTGTTGCTCAATACTGGCTACATAAAAGTGTTTTACTGAGTGTGAAAGAAGCCAGCGAATACACGCACAATTGCCGCGCGACTGGCCGCTCGAGTCACTTTGCGTGTATTCGCGGGCTTCTTTCACGCTCGGGAAAACACTTTTATGTAGCCCGTATTGAGCAACAGAAAGTTGTATAGGGAGTTTTTCATGTTGCTCTACAACTTTCTCATTGACACTTTGATAATTAGGACAGTACTTCTCGAGTTAGATAATTAATTACGCTTAGCTAATTAAATCTCAGTAACGAAAAAATACTGGCGGCTACTCCACTGTACTGGAAACAATGCGCACTAGGTTTGCTTCGCGTAACGCCGTTCCTCTTTTTTAAATCATGCTGCATGATAGCTGGGACACCCTGTAAGCACCTAGTGCAAGAGATTTAGAAATATTTATGCTGCTCTTTACAGTAAAACACATCAACTTAAATGAATAAAGCACGCGTCACGCCAGTTTCGGCGCGTATTTGCTGCCCTCATACCGGCAACACCAGGGAGACGTCGCTCAAGGTCGTCGCTCATCTCGTAGCTCGCAAGCGGTACGACTTGTAGGCGACGAGCGAACGCGACAGCCATCTCCATCGCGTCGCTTGTCGCTGTCGCGCGCAAGATCGCGTGCATGCGCTTTATACTTTACCTCGATGGCAGTAGCGATATAACAGCGCAGCGTACTTATTATAACTTTCTTCAGACAGCCGTCGTGCACACCAAATGCGACCGGTTCGTTACGCAAATTCAATACAATAAAAAAGAAACCGAAACTAGGCGAAAACGAAACCGAACCATATTGCGGAGGCAGCGGAGTGACACAACATTCGTTTGCGGAAGCTTAACTTTGGCCGCTTAGCACACTTATACATTGCGTCATCAGTTGCGCTAGCGTCTTTGTTCCCGTGTGGTAGCTGTGCAAGTCGATGTTGGCTTTATCGCGAGCTGCTCGTTAACGGAAGTCGTTGAGTACGTGTATGATTGGCTGCTTATAGCAGCATCGTGTATTTGGTGTCTTGTGACATGCTATTGCTGCTTCTGGGAGAAATTTGGAGCGCTCAACGAACGAGACCGGGCACCGCGCTCGTCCACGCTGAAACAAGGTAAGGGTAGTACCTATTTCTCACTTCGATTTGCTTACGGCCACGACGAAGCTCTGTTAGCTCGCAAGCGATAGTTCCTTGTCTTGTATAGCGGAATGGGCTTGGCCACTGCAACTCCTGTAAATACCCCAACTAGTTGTAGGGCTACATTGAACAAAGCCTTCCTGCTGGCACCTTATGCGGTCATGAGCTAGGCCTTCCTTTTTGCAGCGGTCATGTGTAACATTCGGGGATTGAATCGCAAACGTTGTGTTTGAAATTGTGCTGTGTTTGGAGTTAAGACTTCGGTATACTCCGACGTTCGCGGCGCACGGGCGCCGGTTGTTGGTCACGTCAGTTGGCGATGTCACGCCAGGCGCATATTAGTCGGGCATTCGGGCGGCGTGACGGCTGAGGTAGCGGCGGCAGCGGAGGAGCGCATGCCCAGAACGTCCCCTTCCCTATGCGAGAGCGGGAACCGCTCTCGCGGGGCCTACGCGCTCGGCGCGAAATAGAGACCGGCCCATCCCGTGCCGGGAGCCGTTGAAGCGCGCCGAAAGCCGCTGAACGCGCTGCCGGTCGAGTTCCGCCGCAGTGTAGTTTCGCGCTTTGGCCAACGTGACGTTGCTAAGCCGCGCGCGCGCGCGCCTTGTCGGAGTATATCTGCGCCTTTAGTGTAACTGTAACGTCGCCTGTACTCGCTGAATGAAGGGCTTTGAAGGGTAGCTGGTGGAATGCAAAGGACGGAACGAGAACGTAGGTAGTTTCATAATGAAAGCTTAGATCCATGCATGCGAAGGCGGCGGCGGCCAGCGACGAGTGGTGCTGTCGGGCGAAACACGTTGCATGTGTTGTTTTCCTATTCGCTCGGATCGGCAGCCACAGAAAATTTCGTTCGTCGCCCGGAAGTCCCCACGAGATTATATCCAGACTATCGATGGCCGTTTTCAATTTGTCACATAGCTCCGCCAATGTGTTCTGTCTTCGTCTCGGCAAGCACGTCAAGTGCACTTTAAGAACCCTAGGTGGTAGCAATTTCCGGAGCCGTCTCTACGGTGCACCTCATTGCTGATCTCTCTTTGGGACGTTAAATCAAACCAAAGTTAGGTATTCTTCCGAGTTTTAGGTAGCAAACGTGGATAGTGAACGCTTATTGAGGCGGCCTGCAACAGCTACCGTTCTTTAAATGCGGTGTCAGGAAAGTTTCCACCATGAGTAGGTCATATTTATTGTGTGTTTTAGGAAGTGCGCGGAGGTTAGTTCCGTCTGCGAGTACAGTATATATTCCTTCAGTGAGCCCTGCGGCGCGTTTTCCCTTTGAGATCGCGCAATCGGTGCATTCCGCATGTGGAACCATATTTTAAGTTAGCTATGAGCACATGCCCTCAGCATTCAGTCTTTAAAAGAGGTTGTGTGGTGAGTTAGCTTTTAGTATTGTGTGTAACAGTAATTGTTGGGTCATCTGACCATTTCAGCGTGCACGAAACATCCCAGTCTAGTAATTGAGAGCATTCAGTTGTTCCAGAACCAAGCGTAGTACAAGGCAACTGGGCATATCGAACCAGCTTTCTTTTTTTAAATTTATTTTTCTGGAGTAGTAACTCTTTCTCCAGTAGGTCCTTCGCTTTAAGGACTGTGTGTCGCTGCCATCACATGCAATAAAACTGGGCAAAACTAATTTTTAATTAGTTAAATAATTTTTAGATGCGTCGGTTCTATGTTGATCCTCGCTTCTTTCCTGCAGTTGGAACTTTATCCAGGGTTACCACTCATGCTGACTTAGTGGCCACAACAGAAATTCGTTTTTGGTTCGGAACCAGTCGAGCATAACCGTGTGTGACTCCCGGCTAACAGAAACTCAAGGTGATGACTTCACAATCCAGGTGAGCTGTTTTAAACATTTCATCCCTAGCTTTTCTAAGATGCCTGCTAAGCTTGTTTGCATCTTCAGATAATACATAAAAGGAGTTGGGATTCGAAGCACTTTTGCTCTCAACGGCCACATTTGACTACGAAGTTAATGAAGCTGAAGTGCTAGCTCCGAAATATCTTTCCCACTCACTTTTAGTAGCACACAGTGCAAGTGTGTAATTCCATTTTTGACCATTGCAGATAGTAAATTTTAATGGGAATTGTACCTTCAGTGTCTCACTTTCTGCACATGTTTGTAAATAAGTTGCAGATTGTAGATATAAAAGCATTGCAGTAAACCTATCGAGTTGTTTAGGTAGCTTTGTTTTTTTGTCAAGCTGCCACCATGTGATAGCTGCAGCCAAAGATGTGTAATAAAATGTAAGTACAGTGCTCTGTATGAGTTATGATTTGGAACATTTCCGATGACGCAAAATTCGATGCTAATTTCTGTGGAATTTTAAATTCATTGCTGTTGCAGAGGTCAAGTCCACTCAAGTGCCCCGTAACATGCAGAATGGCATACAAGTGCAGCATATGCCAAGCAGTTGCCAAAGCTTTGCCTCAGTTCTTGAAGCATGCATCTCTGCACAAAAATGAAAGCAGCCTTCAAATTCGCTGTCCTTTCTCTGACTGCTGCAGAGCGTTTAGGAAAGTGAGCTCCATGAAGAGCCATATATTCAGATCTCACAAGCGTGTTGGTATTCCGGCGGCTGTAGTAACTTGCAGGAGCGTGTCACTGACCTGCACCATCGATACATGCATACAGACATGCCGAGATGTCAAGTCCTTATTGAGTCACCTGAAAAGGCACATCACTGAAGGGAAGAATGTTTCATGCCCCTTTGTTGCTTGTTCACGAATGTTTGCAAACAAGTCCACATTTTCCTCCCACATTTCACGATGTCACAGGCACGCTTTTCAACCAGGTGTATGCGAGTCTTATTTAGAGGGCATCTCTGCAGAAAGGCACATGGAAGCACAAACTAATCTTGAAACGGAGACTCGTAGTACTGGCTTGGAGACATGTTCACCTGAGGAACAGCGGAGTGAGGACTGCCACTCAGAGGTTGATGGAAGCAAAGAAGAGGTGACTGAAGGTGCCATGCACCAAGATTTTCTATGTACTGATATTACAGATGCTTTTGGACGTTTCTATCTGCGTCTCCTTTCAGAGAGCTTAGTGCCCTCAAGAACAGTTCAAGTCATTTCTGAGGCAATTTGTGACCTCCAAAGCAACAATCTTGACTACATGGCTGATGCTTTAAGGAGAAAGATGAGAGATGCAGGCTTGAATAGAGAGTTCATTGAGTTTGCTGTCAAAAGTATGCTTGAAAGTGACGTTATTGTTGGCCTGCACAGCAACAGTGGAGCTTTTCGGAGCACTTACTCTCGCAGGGAGTACTTTCAAAGCAAATTCAATTATGTGCAGCCAGTAGCTGTGCGTCTTGGAAAAAACAAAAACAATCAGGATGCTCATTTTCATTATGTCCCAATAATTGAAACGATAAAATCGTTGCTAAGAGATACCTCAGTTCAAGATCAGTGTATGAATCTGGAAGTTCATGAACCAGGTGTATTTAAGGATTTCACTGATGGGAAGGTCTTTCAGTCAATACCGCTGTTTCAGGATCACCCCACTGCTTTGCGTTTGATTCTTTTTCAAGATGCTTTTGAAGTGGTAAATCCTTTAGGTTCAGCAAAGAAGAAGCACAAAATTCTAGCTGTATATCTGCTGCTTGGAAACCTGCGTTCTTGGAACAGAAGTCGTATCTGTGCAGTTCAGTTAGTGCTGCTTTGTAAAGAAAGTGACATTTTGTTCTTCGGGCAGGAAAAGGTGTTTGCTACATTGATTAGTGACATCAAAAAGCTTGAAGTTGGCTGCACGTTGGTGGACAGCGTTCCCACATATGGCACTGTGGTGGCAATTCTGGGCGACAACCTAGGCAGCCACAGTATTGGTGGATTCATGGAAAATTTCAGCACAGCTGAATACATGTGCAGGTTTTGTTTAGTAAAGCGCGAAAATATGTTTGAGAAAAACATTTCTGACACCAATGAGCTAAGAAATGAAGTGAACTACAAAGAGGCAGTGAAGGAACTCCAGGATGACTGTACCCTTCTTTCATGCAAAGGCATTAAATTTGATGCTTTGTTTAATGGCCTAAAATACTTTCACGTTTGTGCTCCTGGGCTCCCTCCATGTTTAGCACATGACCTGTTTGAAGGTGTGGTATCGTACGATCTTGCGTTGATGCTGCAATACTTCATCACCAAGCAGCAATGGTTATCTGTTGAAGAACTGAATAAAAGGATTCTTTTATTCAAGTTCAAAAGAGTAGACGCGAACGACCAGCCAGCAGAGGTTTCTAAAACATTTAAAAAGCTGAGTGGACACGCAATCCAGAACTGGAATATGCTTCGGTTTTTACCCTGCTTTCTTCATGACAAGGTGTGCAGAAATGACCCTGTATGGGAGTTAGTATTGATGCTCAGTGAACTTGTTCAGTTGGCGTGCGCTCCAGCAATAAATATGGCCATGGTAATGAGGCTGAAAGATTTGATAGAAGATTACATTGACCGAAGAACTGAGCTCTTCCCTGGTACACCTCTGAAACCGAAGCACCATTACATGATTCACTACCCCTATCTCATTACTCAGTTTGGACCGCTTATTAGGTTATGGACTATGCGTTGTGAAAGTAAGCATGGCTATTTTCGCAAGTGCATAAGAAGTGCCCAGAACTTCAAGAACATCACACTAACACTTGCTGAAAAACACCAGCTTCTTCAGGCGTACAGGGGAAGTACCTGCCGCTTTGAAAGAGACTTAGTGATCGACTCCACATTTCTTTTTTGCCCCAGTTTGTTCAGTGTCGAAGTTCAGGAAGCCATCAAGACTTGTGGACTACTAGGAAGAGAATTGTATTGCACATACCAAGCTGAATACAGGGGCATCAAGTACAGCAAAGACATGGTCGTGATTTTGGCTCGTGAGGAAAGCAGGCTGGTGTTTGGCCGGATCATTTTCATTTTATTGCAAGACAACAAAATCTGTTTTCTTGTTCGTGTCACTTGCTCTGTTTTGGAACCTATGATGATGATATATTTCTTGCCGGGTCCAGAATCTGGGACACTGAAGTGCATTTTCGTTCAAGACCTTCATGATTACTATCCACTTGAGTCATATGATGTTGGCCATCCAAAAGTCACAGTCATGGCACTGAAGCATGCAGTTTTAGATAATTGCTAATTTTTTTTTCAGCCCAGAGGACTTCATGTCATTTGTTCAGGAGTGGCTTCCAGCACTCAGCGAGGAGGACTTCACAACCATTGGTCAGAAACTGGAGGAGTTAGGAGTAAAATGTGCAGAACACTTCAGATATCTACAAGAGTCAGACTTAGACTTCTTAGCCCCTGTGCAAAGGCGCATCCTACTTGAAAAGTTTCAGACCATCAGTGCTGCTCCTTTCTCACCTGGGCAGAGTGGCAGTTGTGCTAAGGTGACTTCAGATGCCAACTCACAGCTAGATGAATGGGCTGAGAAATTTTGCATCCCTTGGGAAATGTTTCCGTCAACTTTACTTCAAGCATGCAAAGCACAAGAAAGGCCTACAAAAGCTGATCTGAACCAGATGGTGAGAATGCTGAGTTCTCTCATCCTGGATAAGCATTCAGCGCCTGGCAGACGGAACCTGAGAATAATTGCATCAAAAGTTGTGTCAATGTACCCCTCATCATTTCGGGATTTGCTACAGGGTACAGTTGTTGGTACGGGAGTTGAGACATTGATGTGGAAGCTCGAAAACTGCATCAACAACAAGAAGAGACCAATTGCACATGTGCTGCCTGCAGAAATTGTTGATGACCCAGACTCATTCCAGCCACGTCCACGATCTACCCATGACTCCTATGGTTGCATAGCATGGCAGCCGGAGTTACCGAGTGGAGAAAGTTTGTTGACACAGCGGGAAAAGCAGCAGCAGCTCCTTTCTGAGTATGCTAAAGTGCATCCCAACAAGCAGCTTGTCACTCATTTAATGATTGAGACGTATGCATCACAAAGACTGACCATTAATCAGTCGGGGAGTGTGACAGAGGTAAAAAAAAAACTGGCCATTTTTGTTTACTGAAGACTTCCTTCTTGAGCATTCCAAGGAGCTACTTGGTACTGAGGTTTGCCAAAGAATTGATGCCAGCATGGAAAGCATTGGGCTTCGTGTATATCGTTATGCTTATAGTCAGATGAAGAGGCCAAAGGTGAAGAAATGTCTCGAAGAAATTGAACAAGCCAAGAACCGTCTCAAGAGTGTGACACCAGAACATGAAGGTGCACCTGTTCTTCTCCTTGCCCTGTTTGACGAGGATGAAGAGCTCATCTACAAGACTGTTGAGGCAAGCTTAAAATTTTCTCTTCTGCTGCCATCTGGCAGAGAAGTGCTTGTGCATGCCGAATTCAGGTGTACATTGCATGTATGTATAAAAAATTCCACTCTCCATACCTGCATTATTTTACTGGCAAAATGTTACAATATAGTTAGGGCGGTGATATTTAAAATCTGCTGTCATAATTTTTTCAGTCTTTTTGAGCTTTGCACATTTTGTTTATTCAAGGTAGAGTGCTTTGAGAGAGACATTGGGAGTAGGTGTCAAGAAAAATACAGTAGGGGTAGTATGGCACTGACGTATAAAGTGTTCAAAACAATTCACGCAAAATGGTTTAAGGCCTCGTCCTATAGAATATTCAGCGTTGGCGTTGTCAGGGAAAAATCACGAGCATGCCTCTGGCAGGGCACTGATTGGCCGGTGGATTGTGTGGTGTTGCGATAATGTATGAAACGGCAGAGTTGGCAGGACCAGCCAGCTCATCTACTTCATTGAGATGGGAGGTCGAAATGGAAATCGTACTCTCAGGGCCCCTTGGATCCCCTATTGAGACACTGCTCCAGAGGCACATTCGTATGGTTTGGTTGAAGTGGCACTTCAAATCTGGTAGTCTCGCGAAATCTGGTAGCTTGTATGCTAATAAGTTTGTGCGAGATGATATAGCGGCACAAATTAAGGGATTATGAAGTGAGTAGAAAAGTGCACGTGATGTATGCGAATGAGGGTCTGCAGACGGGAGCCATTAACGCAGTTGCACAATACCCTTTAGGGCACAGCTTAGGTGACCCCCAAATTTGGTAGTGATAAATTTCTTATAAAAATACTCTTTAGTCTACCTTAGAAACAAATATGTTTGACTGCAACGATGAAACGTTTCTGTATGGTTTAAAGACATTGTTCTCTGCCTGATTTTATGTCTTAATGTAATTGTGAAGCTGATAAAAAAAGCAGTCTTCACAAGTGTTTTGGCTTTTGCATGTGGTTTATCTTGTCATCTTTATAATATGATGGATGGCCTGTAATAAAAGTAATTACTCTTTAGTATCCACGCAAGCACAACCACACAGCTACACAGGAAAGCTGTGCAGCTTCCACACAAACTACGCATTTGAATATGAATTCGTCCCGGTGCATATTTGAACCCAGAACCTTGATAGATTCACCTAAACGTCGGTCTCATCCATGACATGTATCTGAGTTATTTGGGTGCTTCACAGGTGCAGCCATGTCATCTGCTGCTATCTCCAAATATGCTGCATATCTCGTCCATGGTTGAACAAGATTTTGAAAGCGTAAAAATGCAATTGCTTTGCATAGAGTATGATCGTGTACATTCGAACAGGAGTTGCCACAATCTCATTTGTATTTCATGCAGCAAGATACCAGTTTTTGAATGCCTTCCCTCTGTCTTGCTTTGCTCATTTTGCAGGAGACCGCCCATGATGATGACTTGGGAGACATGCCAGTGACGCCCATAATATGTATGAAAGGTTAGATTTTGGAATCATTGACCATCTCTTGGTGTACTGATGTTCCTTTATTCTCTTTTTTCTAGGACCAGGTCTCTTTGAGGCAGAAATGTTTACTGTCTGTGTGGATGGTGTTGCGATATTGACTACTCAGCGGGCTGCAGCTTTCAAAGTCATGTTCCTCTTATACTTCGTTCTTAACATAGAGTATCCACCTGAAGTGGCTTTGACATTGGAGTTTGTGCAGAGGTGAGATCTTTCCCGATGTATGTTCGCATTGACCTATTGCATTTCTTACGGTTGCACATATTTTCGAGAAACATTGCTGGTAGGCTGTTTTAAAATTACTGCTTTTAGGCCTTTAGAGAGGGTGGGGAAAAACTTTAAAAATTGGGGTTGCTAGCGATTTTAACCCATTAGGGACTGCAGAAAAAGAGGCAGTTCTGGGAGGTGCTGGAAATATATTTAATACTATTGCACTGTCTTGCTATAACATATATCAAAATGGAGCTATGTTAATATATTTTCAGGGACGAAAACTGAAATTTTATACATAAATTAAGAAGTCTCAATACTAAAACTTTCTAAAAACCAAAGTTGGAATTGCTTCAATATCGAAATAAAACAAAAAAAATTCTAGAATATACAAAACACGATACACCTACTCTTTTCTAACTGAGACAAAAAACAATTAGTCTTTATCCACAACTTTACTGCTTCCTTGCACCTGTATTCGCCACTAGGTTCTGTGCTCAGTGCTCGTTCCACTCAAGGGAACATTCATGAAAATGTTCAAACACAAATTTACTTTGCATTTACTGCAAGAAACAGTACGCACCTAGATTTTCTTCCGTTCAGAGCACAGCTTGGTAGTTTCTGAATATTTTGCAGCTCATGAAGCCGGTGTTTTATACAGGGTGGTGGAGGAGTGCGAGCTTGCTAGGCAGCAAAAAATGATGGGTGTAACTCTGACAGGTGGAAGCTGGCTGCAGATATGGCCGTGCACTGACATCACGAGACCATATTGGGAGGAGCTGCTGCCTTGATTTGTTCAGTGAATGCTTCAAACAGCATCTAAGCTTTGGGAGTACACATTATTAGCCCGGTTGCATTCTTAGTACATTAATCCTGCCTCGTATTTTGTTTCTTTAAGGGCAATCGCGGGCATGAACCCGGAAAGAAGCACAAAGGCACGACGAACGTCGAAGAAGCAGTATTGTTTGTCGCCAAAAGTCGCTGCCTTGGCAAATGCCCTGGATCAATACAAGTTCGAAGCTTGAGTTTGACCTCTAAATAAACAGTAAAATTTGGAAGTTCAAACTGTTGCCTTCAACTCTGTTAGTGAATATAAAACTCTGGTTATAGTGCTAGCACTATGCATGGGAAATTGGGGCTGCACGCTGCTGCTTTTGCAGATGGCACATACACAGCACAAGTATCGACTGATATCTACTGAGTATAGGAAAGAACAGAACCCATTTTTCTTAAATCTGCAAAATAACTTCTTTAGCACTCTCTTTCTCTCTCTCTCTCTCTCTCCCTATATATATATATATATATATATATATATATATATATATAAGCAAGGAAGAGAAAATTTGTGTAGAATTACAGAAAATGCATTAACGGAAGCATTGTGTAGAATTACAGAAAAAGCATTAACAAAAGAATTGTGTAGAATTACAGAAAAAGCATTAATAGAAAAATTGTTTGCAAATACAAAAAGCCTGTTTTTTAAAGAAGAGATCGGCAACAGAAAATCTCTGTAGAAGTACAGAAAAGCAATAACAGACAATATATGCAAAATTACTGCTAAATGGAAAACGGAAAACAGACAAGAACAGAACTGTTATGTCACTAAATTTGCCATGCATTTTCTGTTTTTTTCACAAAATTTTTTTACAGTGTACCATGGGAGCATGTAGGCCATATATTAGACAGTTTTAGTTTAGCGTGGTTACCGGAATAGCGGGCGTACCGGAATAGCGGGATCGAAGTGCGCATGCGCAGAACGCTAACCGACCCATACCGTTTACCGTGCGCACGCTATTTCTCAGAGTTAACGTTACCGTATTAGCGTGTTTACGTAGTGTACGTAAAACATGGCGGCGGTCCCGGCCGCCCGCTTCGAACTGAATTTGGCGTTGTTTTTGTAGAATTCACTTCGTTCGTAGCAAATGACTGCGTAAACGGCTTTTGCTTAGTCTCATGTCGCTTCGCCGAGAGAGTGTTATGGCTAATCTTGAGGAATTTTCGAGATCGCTTCTCGTTTCGAACGCGCCTAAGCCTAACGAGAGAAATTTTTTTTCTGAGATCTGAGCGCCATCTGTCGCTAAAGTCGGGAGATAGGCGCGACGACGGCATATGACCTCTGAGATTGGAGGATTTCGGAGGCTATGGTAGACAGCTTGTACTGCTTGTCAGTTTCGCTGCAGATCGGCGGACATGGCAAGTAAAAATACAACGCGCTCCTGGCTTCCATTGCGCTGCCTCTCGCACTTTCCGGACGCACACAAACATATCTTAGGTGCCCTATGTATGCGAAATTCAAAGCGTAATGGAATAGCGTCCCGCACGTAAACTACGCTATCACGCTATACTAAAACTCTCTTTCTGCAAAGTTCGTTTGCGGAACGGTAACGCTATTTCCCGTAACCCCGCTATTACGCTAACGCTAAACTAAAACTGTCTATTAGCTCTAGTAAAGGCGCAGGGCCGTGGGGTCGCAAGTGGCATAGAGCTATGAAGGGCATCAAGGGGTACGAGCACACGTTGGGGTGGGCCGCCTTCCTTCTCCTCGTTGTACGCCCCTTTCTTTCAGGCCACTTCCCGCAGACTCGGCTCTGTCGTGCTTGCGCCCTGCGCTATAACGAGGCCGAGCCGGCGTTATGCCGAGGCTTCAGCATTGCAAGGCGCATTGTCAAAGCGAAAGTTTTGCGAATTCGCTCTGCGTCCACGTTGCCCATCAAGGCTCGGTCAGCTCCGTGCGCAATGCAAGCACGATGCGCCAACGGTTGCATATCGACCGACAGTGCAGCCCGCGTTCACTTGTATACGCTTGTACTACCAATAAAGAAACGCAAAGAAATTATGCCAGTTCCACTTTTGTGAAATCTGATGAAACAGCGGAGCTCTGCAAGCGTGGGTGTATAGCGTCCAATTGCAGAGCTCCGCTGTTGCGTTGCTTGTCGTTGCCACCTTTATAAGTTCAAAGCTACTGAATTGTACTTTTTGTGTGTGCACGGTGTGCTCAACGAACTTTTAGGTCCTTTCTAAACTATGAATATCAGATGGGTTGGCTAGTGCTTGCACGTTTTTGGCATGTATTATTTTTATCTTATATACATGGTGCAATAAGTACCATGTAAGAAAAAGTGTATATCGTGTAGTGGTTATGACGCTCGCCTTTGGACCGTGAGTCCCCGGGTTCAAATCCCGTCTCGCCAAGAAAGTTTATATTGTTTTTTTTTCTCTCTCTGTTTGTCTCTCTCTCTTTCTTGCACTCATTTTCTTTTTCTCTCGGCCATAGCAAGTTGTGTTACAATCGTCGGTACAATGCAACCATATTGTTCCCATGAATGCATGTTCTGCAAGCGTGGGTGTATAAGCGCAGTGGTTATGACACTCGCCTTTGGACCGTGGGTACCCGGTCTCGAATACAGCCTCGCCAAGAAAGTTCATTTTGTTGTATTTATTTCTCTCGCACTCGCTGCCTCTCACTGCACCTCTCATGCTCAGCTTTCACTCTCTCCAAACTCGGCGATGCTGCGCACGACAACGAGACCAGCCCAGCGAGGCAAAGCAGGGGGTTTCGCCTTACTTTTAATCGTGCTGGGGCGGCAACTCCTTCTCTGGTGCGGTCGCGCCAAAGCAACCGCTTCTTCGCAGAGAGCTGCAAACACATTTTGGGAATTTTAACGCCACAGCAAACCTGGGCCCCCTTAAGTTGTATCGGCGGCGACACCGGATTCATAACCTTGCTATAAGACGTGTGGTATATGCGGGTTATATTGTCACATCATTCTACCACTAAAGTAGCTCACACCTTGTGTTACAGTCACGACAAAGTTATTCCTCGAAATTTTGAGAACGACAACCCACAAACAAATGTCATGAAACGAAACACCGACAGCGCATGCCTTTTATAATGTTAAATCTTCTCACACTGAACTATTAAAGGTGCGAAACAATAACGGAATTCTAATAATAATGTAATTCCTTTGGCGCGACTCTGCACATCGGCCCACGCAAGAGGCCGCGTTTCTACCAGAAAGCTCGCCTTTGTGCATAGCGTTCACTACCAGCGTTTCCCGGCAGATATTACGGTTACATAAGCTGCAGTTGCCGGGAAGCGTGAGAAGCAGTCAGGGATCTTTGAATGGTATCGCGTTCCACTCTTAAAGGCGAAGCTTAAGCGTCCTCCAATTTTTTTAATACTATTATAGAGCTCCATCTAGGCCGACTAAGTTGCATCAGTTTGTAAATCCGGAGGCATGCAATGTAAAATGTGTGTTTGTGTGGCCCAGCTGATCCTGGTACCATGCATGCGCTCATTATACCTCGTATATGTGTCCTCCCTCATGCGCTTCGGTGCGGTGCACGTGGCGCATTTCGTGTCATGAAAAAGTTGGAAGACGATTCAACCTCTAGTTGAAGTCGATCAAAGACATTGTCTTCTTGAGCGAGTTGAGGGTGAAAGTGGGGCGGAGTTACTGTGCACGTCACGCTATTCGCTGCGAGATCGAACTATAGGTGGCAACACCATGGCCACGTTAGTGCGGGTAGGCGGCTGACGGCGCGCATTGAAATGTACGCGTCGGCGTTCAGCTGTGAACAATTTGACCCGAGTTTCTTGTAATAAAACGTGCTGACTGCAGTGAGTTGATTTTATATTGTCCTCCAATGTCACATTTTTGCACGAAATGCGCACAGCGTTTATGTTTATTATTTGAAAGAAACGCAAACAGTCATTCAATGTGGGAATGGCCGGCACTCATCCACACAGTCTGTTTCGGCATTTTCTCGGGGCTCTTTGTGTACGTTTCGCTGTGTTCCGCCTACTCAGTTAATATTCGTGCGTCAATTATTAATACCGCATCTTCTGCGAATCGTGCACTGCTTTAAAGAAGTCTGTATTCCTGTACAACGAAGTTCAAGCAACTATTGTATGACTTTACTCTAGTATTAAAATACAAGAAGGGTCTTAAGCAAAACAAAACCACCTTTCTTGCATTATATGCCTTAACACAACCATCCGGCATACCTTATACACTCAAAAATAGAAGCACTTGGCTGACTCCCTTTTCAAGAACATGTCATGGAAGAAACAGGTTAAAATCGCGCATAGCTACCCCTTTAGGTCACCTGGAAAATGACAATATCGACATAGATAACTTAACCCTGGAAAAATGGAAAACTAATCTACTAAACCACTGGTGCTCTTCACATATAGACAGTTCGTTGATTTGTATGATTAGACAATTACATCTAATTGAAATACTTATGTTGTGCTTTTTTATTTTTATTTCTTATTTTTTTAGTTTTCTTGTAGACACTCACTGTTATTGCTTCTGTAATGAGGTTTCCAAATATGTTATGTCATGTGCTTTGCGTTTTCTGTAGGCTGCTGTCCTGTGGGCTACTGTTCATGGTATATTCTACAGTGGCATATTATAACAGAGCAGTGACTGCAGATTTTGAGTATTTTATATGATGTGCTTTGCGGTTTTTTTTTACGTGACCATTTGAAATCTGTAAATATTTCTTTTTTTTTTACTGAAATGTATTTCTCTGTCGCTTGTTTCTGCCAAGTAATGGGGCAAGCACCCAGTCAAGCTGCAGCTTAGTGCTTGTCCTAGCATTCTTCTGTTTTTGTGCAAAGGAAATGCTAAAATAAATTGACTAAATTAGCAAGTCAATGTGAACTCTACACCACCAATTGATGCACACTCTACAGCTCCTTTTCTTATTCTTTTTTCTTTATTCGCTGTGAATTGCAAGCATTTAATGAGTTAAATCAGGGAAGCTAAGCCACTGTGACAGTACGTTAGTAGGATCATCAGGTTGCTTCAGACGAGAATATTTTTATCACCCCTGTACGGTTACGTGCACGACAGCGATGGGACAAAGTTGTCATTATTTGAGTAGCTAAAAATCATTAGGTAGTTTTATTTTAGCGAATAGAGGCCACTTCTTTCATCAAGCTAAACACGCCACAACGAAGAGCGAAAGGAAATTGTAATAGCAGCCTTTCAACTCAGTGTTCTGATGTCCTCCGTCTGAAGACTTCCGTGCCACTTATGATCTTCGTATAATGCCATATTTTAGCTTTCTTTTTGTAGCCGCTAATCAGAGTACAAAAGCGCACGACTTATTTGTGAGGCAATATGTATTTGCTGTAGTGGCATCAGAATCATATAATAAAGGAACATATCTGATCGCGTAACCACTAAGCGATATTCATGTTATTATATAGCAATTATTATAATGCAGTTATCGTAATATAAAGCGTATGACTTGATGTGATACCAGTGCACACTTAACTCTTTCTTGTACTGCTGAGTGATGTTCAAATTACTCCGTTCATATTTTGTGGTATCGCAGAGTTTTCGGTGTGATCAACACACCGTGACAAGTCACTGAAACGCAGTATTCATGTCTCGCTGCTACACGTCGTTTAATTGAAACAAGGTAAAATGATTTTACAGCGAAGTTTTATGTGGCTATGCGATTCCTCCGTCCATCCGTCTGTCGCCTGGGGTGCTATGCAGGATGCGCCGAGTTTGGCGAAACTCGGGATGTTCACGAGCTCTGGCGACGCCCTAAGATGAAAGAACTAATGGTAACAAGGCAAAGTTTCTCCGTCGGCACGCCTCCAGTTTCATTGGTTAATCTAGATTCACTCTGGGTGGCTATCATCTCTTGGGCGTTGCGATAAGGGCGGTCGACAAACTGGGGCTCACGTGATCATATGGTCGGTGCATGGTCGTGCCTTCTTTCACTTATTTGTCGTTCCACCGAGTGCATTACAGGCACAAGCAAGTTTTAAAATAAATGCATTTATTACAATAATATTAGTCACATTAACGTGGGTTATAAGCATTTTAAAGTTTACAAGATGTACACTGAATGTGTATTAGACTAATTTGAAGTTTAATACGTTTCGCGTTATACCACGAGGGGACACATGCCCTCCTTTTTGTTTCCCTCTGGATTGGATTGGCGCGGCTCGCTACGTGCTTGCGCTGCCATTTCCCAGCACAGATTGGTGTGCGCCTGGTTTTCACACCGGTCTTTGAGCAGACCGCTCGTTGCTCACGCTAAAGCAAGGCTGCGAGACGAAGTGAGCATCGACCCTCGTACAGAAGTCGTTGGCCGCGCGCTTAGCGTGTAAGCACGCAGTAATGACGGAAATGAATGGGTGCGAAAACTACGCGTTATTTTCTTTTATTTTTGTGATGCACCTTCATACTGGCTAGCGCCGTGCGATGGCTTCTAACAACCACAGGAAAGAGTCTTTACACTGGGTAGCCCGATCGATCCGTGGCTTCTAACAAACGCAAGAAAGGGTCTTTGCAGCGCACATGGCCGTTGACTGCCACCACATCCATCCGAGGTGGAACTCCAGCATCGGTGCAGTTAGTCTGTACCCATTGCTGACGAGGTGGCGCTTCACTTTTTGACAATGAGTTTCTATTTTTACAGCGACGCTGTTAAGGGCTCGCTCTTCGATGGTCGCGTCCGGCAATAGCTAAAAACTCTCATTGGCCGTATGCTGTATGTACGAGCGAAAGCACGCGAGGGCGAGGGATGCGTGCTTTCACGGAGAGCGAACGGAGAGCGGAGAGCAAACGCGACTTCCCAGACGCGCGCTTTCACGGGGACCGAACACAGGGCGGAGAGCAAACGCGACTTCCCAGTGGAAGGGGAGCTGTGGGCGAGGAGACGATTTGCAGCAGCCGGTTTGTGCAATTGAAATCAGATGGCGCCACCGGAGCGCCGCGCGTGTTGGACATCTCTGGCCTTGGGCGCGCAAACGAAACTACCATTGCTCAGTCGCGAATGCGTAGCCAGCGGCGTTTAACAAGCGCAGTTTGTCAAACGTCGAACAATATTCTGCTCCATGTGGAGATTAAGAGGGAAAACGTGCGCTGTGGTCGGATGCAAAAACTGTGATGGCGACATTAAGCTGTGGAACACGTCGGTGTGTGAAATACACGCGCCACAGCTGCATCAAGACTGCCCGTGCCCGAGGCCGTTTTCCATGCGCCGATTTCCTCAAGGAAAGAAAAACAAGCTCACCCGACAATGCTGGATAGCGAACCTACAGAGAAAGAACTTCAATTAAGGCACATCGGCAAGAGTAAGTGGCAGATCATAGTACCGAATAAGCGAACGCGCTCGGCGTGCGGAATAGTGTATCAACTTCCCATCTTGCGCTTGCTGTACATTAAAGTCACCGTGCGGTGTTTCCGTGGCAGAACACAAGCATTAGCGATATCGTATTGGAACAGTCACCTGCTATCAGTGATGTTTATCCTTAAGCGAAATTACACGCCACGTGCGTATATGCGCCGGGATCGGTGCCAATTAAGGCGTACTAGTTGTCGTGGTGAGAACTCCTGCAAGAAAGATTGGAAAAGTGCTATCTGAATCGCATTTTTAAATCGTTAAGCTTGACGAATTCCTGCCTGCGCGTCTGATTTTACATATGTTGGTTTCGCTGCTGTTTCGGATGCACGGTGTGATCAGAACGTAGACCTGGCGTTTTTTGTGGCCACAGGTGCGCGAAAGCTAGCTGTGTTGACGCTGTAGCACAAATTATTGTTTTAAACAACGCTAGAAGCGTTGGTTGCGTGTTTATCGTATCGTTTATCGTAAATGTCAAGAGAAACCATGAAAATAAAAGTAAATAATTTCAAACTTACCAGTTTGACATTATTTGATTAGCTGCGTATTAAAGTAGTGGTAACTACAAATCAGCTGTTTCCTTCTGCCTTGTGTCTTTTAGGTTTCCCCCAAAGCGCATGCTGAATATATATATTATTTACTTTAATTTTCATAGCCTCTTTTGACATCGCGAAATTGTGGCATTATTTGACACTATGAAATTATGACATTATTTGTGATTATGGAAAAGACATTGGCAGCACATTGCTATTGCCTTTTTTGTCACATTTGTGGCAGTTTGCAATAAGAACTGCATGCGTTACCCATGTGCGTGCTTTTTATTTATGTGGACTCCTTTATTCTTACGTTCAAATAAAAGCAAACCATTGTAAATATTACATGAATCACCCTTTTCTTTCAGGCATGTTCTATTCACTTTGTTGATGGGCGTCCAACCAAGGACTATCCCTACCCAACACTGCAGCTTGGAACACAGCTTTATGCTGCAGATGCCATCCTTCGATTGACACAAAGCTTTCCCAACATTGCCACTGTCAAAAAGGTTGATGCCCTCTGCAAACCCACTGTAGTCCAGTGCAGGCTTCCCATCTTGGTCGATTGCCTTGACCATGTAGTCGTAGACAACTGAAATAGGGGAGAAACATTTGTATGTACTGCGGGAATGAAAAAAAAATGGCAATGAAAGAAAGCTGATTTTTTATTTACTCCTCAAGACATCCGCAGATGTTTGAAATAACTAAAATAACACGATATATACAGTCTGATATTAAACTGATTGTTTGGATTTATAAATTATAGTTCTGGAGTTTCAATAATTCATACATATTTGATTACTAAGCTGGTGTTGCTCTCCTATGAAGAGTTTGGAAAGTTCAAACTCTCATAACTACGTGCATGGCGTCGACGCAGCACACAGATTTTCAAAATTATACGTGCATAAAAAATAAAACGGCCTTTTTAGAGGGTTATTTCTTCGGATCTCTTTCTTTCTCGTTGTACCTCGTTTTCTGTCACACTGAGCTAGAAGCTGCTTACATCGGTCTCCGATCGAAATCGGACACTTCGATTACGATTTGCGGATCACGACCGACTGGATTCGGATCGAGGCTCAATTGCGATCGAACGTGCCCGTGTGACACGGGTTTTACTATGAAACAACACCCGTTCGGGGGCATTCAGTTAGTGGATCCAACAATCACAATCTGCCGCTCTGAAGTCAACTACGCGAAACTATTGCGTGCCCGCCGCACAGGTGAATTCTGCAGAGATCAGTGCACCAGTATCGAGGCAAACGCTTGCCTCAACGTATGTGGGAAGCTAAAATACCAGCGAGCGAGATGTCAACACACAAGCGGACACGGATTTTTCACTCGGCGCTCAAGCATACACATTCGAGGCCGTCAAGCAAAGCGCGAGAGGCTGGGCAACCACTTCAAACAGCTCAGATCGTAGCTTAAGTACACCACACTAACCACAAAAAGAAAAAGAACTAGCGAACTGAC
This sequence comes from Dermacentor silvarum, assembly GCF_013339745.2. Classification (NCBI taxonomy): domain Eukaryota; kingdom Metazoa; phylum Arthropoda; class Arachnida; order Ixodida; family Ixodidae; genus Dermacentor; species Dermacentor silvarum. The sequence continues at coordinate 54,576 of NW_023607009.1, read as the reverse complement.
GTGAACGCCGCACAAGAAGCCTCCATGAGCTCGAATCGCTCGGCGCGAACGAGCGACGCGCATGCACGATGATCGAGCGCCAGAGCGCTCCGGCGCGAGCACATACAACGTTAAAATGACAAACAATGGTTCACTTACATGATCGTTGAACCATGGGACAAAGCTTTGTGTCGTCGATCCAGCCGCTGTCCATCGGTGGACCCGAAACAACGCCGCTTGCCGCACCGTCGCCCACGACTACAGCAGTACGGCTCCTTCGCTGGCCTTCAACCCAAGGCCAGTCATGCCGGCGCAATCACGTGATCAAACATGGCCGCGCCCGTGCGCCGCTGCTGAAAACCGTCTATACTGTGCGTGTGCGTGCCCGCTCTCTCACTGCGGCGCATGCGCGCAGCCCTACCGGCCTCTGCCGCCTGTGCCGCCGACTCTCTCTGGGCTCTCGCCCGCCTATCTCCTAACAGTGTCGACAACGGCGTTCAGCCAATCCGTCACGTAGCCAGCGTTTTGACACCGGTTGTGTGCGGTAACACAAACAACACACACAACTGTTGTCGACGGCGGCGACGTATTTCCCGCGTTCGCACCGAACGCGCGCGGTGTTGGTGATGTGTTTATGAAGAACGAGCCAACATTTGCCGTACACCCTATGGCAGTGTACCGTAGCGACCATAAGGCCCTGGTCCCTGTGGTCACTAAATAAATAAAAACCGCCGGATCATATATATTTCTCATTCTTTAATAGTTCAAATAAACAATTACACCATCACATCTTAATAGTCATCATTGGAAATACATAATTCCCACCATAGTAGAGCTTCGCTAGTCTTCCACTTACACCCCAGTGGAAGGGCTGGCAGTTTTTTTTTTTTTTTTTGCTTCTGAAACGCCCGTGACGGGGTCCAGAAAGTCCCGCTGTGGCTGTCTCCCAATGCAAATTGAGGCTTAGCCCCGTTAGCATCCACTAAATTTGGGATACAGTCGTATGCGGCCAATTCGTCACTATGAAAAAGTTGTCGCAGTTTCACCTGAAAGGCGAAGCATCAATTGCGATAGCAAATTTGTAGAGAGCCATACGGAGTAATGATATTAGCTTTATCAGCTGCATAAATTTGGACATGCAGCAGCACCGGCAACACGCAGAACGGTTGTCGACGCCGTCGGCGTTTTGCCCGCATTCGCTCAAAATGCGTGCGGCGTTGGTGACTGTTGCCGGAGCCTCTGATATAAATAGGCACTTGGTGCCACAGCTAAACGTCGCCTCCCTTCCCTCCCCCTCCCCCCCCCTCCCCCACGGCCTCTCGCGCGTCGGAAGAAGGCGCGTTTGCTCTACATATATGGTGATTGTAAAGGAGGGAAGAGACGCCTACTTCTGCAGCCCTTAAGGGAGCACGGCGCAGAACGCGCGTTTGTTCTCCGCCGTGCGTTCACTCCCCGTGAAAGCGCGCGCCCCTCGCGCCCTTTTACTCGCACATAAAGCGTTCGGCGCGCGGCGACGATTTCATCTCCATTGACGTCATACGGAACCTCACGGCGACGGCGACGCCGACGGCAGAAATCTGCTTTTGAGTGTCTATATAATTGCTATCGCAATAATAAGGGCCCCCGGTTGAACATTGGCTGCAATAATGGCGCCTAGCGTCGCCTCTTTTGTCGGTCGGCCTTGAAAGTCGCAGCACCGTCTGGTCTCGCAGAACACGCCGAAGACCCATGGGCCACCATCTTTAACACCGCCGTAATTTTGGCGGCTCGGCGGAGAGTTGTCGCCCGACATTAGGCGGCCTCAATTGTACTTTTGCTCGCCGCGAAAAAAGCACTCGTCAAATTGCGCTATCTACCCCGGGCCACCGAGTGGAGGTTGCGCCAGCAGCTTGTTCCTCGCGAACTTGCGGGGTATAGTTCCTCCAGTCGGCGATGGCGTGCTCCGATAGAGGAAACAAGTCGCCGGTCATCTCCTTCAATAGCCATATGTCTACGCTTTGGCAGACGCAGTACGTGAGCCAAATCAATTGCCGCCTGGACAGGTGGTCGTTCGGACGGCCGAGGCGGTCCGTGTTGGCGAATTAACTTCCATTGCCTCTCTGCCCGTGCAGTGTAGCGGTACCGTGTAACTGCGAAAACTTATTTCGGCAGCTGTTGCACCGGAAGGCAGCCCGGCGTCCATTCTGAGCCTTCCAATATAATGTGACCACTTCGCCTGCGCAGGTTGGTTGGTCCGGGTTGAACCCCAGGTGTTCGCAGGTGCCCCAGTACTCCGATGACGCCGCTGGACCTGGCCTGGAGCTGGGGAGCGGTGGACGATCAGCGCTTGAAACAGGAGAGAGCCGAAGCGATCGCACGAACTTTTCGTCCGCGGCCTAGTCACACCACTCTGTCCTCGGAAAGCATAATTTGCCCACCACGCTGTCTCTGCAGACGACGCCCTTTGCCTAATTCGTCACACAGCCAGCGCACTGACCTTTTGGAAAGACAAAAATTACGCGAAACTCTACGTCGGTCATGTAGGTGAACGGGTCCAGACGGTCATATTGACGCTTACTGCCGCTGGATGCGATGACACAAGCTGCTGCTGCCATCGCCATGTTAACGAGTTCAACTCGAGGGGGGTTTCGCGATGTACGAGTTTTGCACGAGTTCGCCTTTCAATCAAAACCATATAGGTCACGCCCGGCGCGAGTCATGTAACTCTTGTGTGCGCCCACCACAGTTGGGCCATGCCCCCCTTATTTTTCGGCAGCAGCGGTGTGGTGCGGAACTGAGAGGCATTAACAATCATGACCGGAGAAATAAAACACGCACAACGTACTGTCATTGGTGATGTACTGAGCACCACTATCAAAAAAACAAAACAAAAAACCGTCGACTTTCAATGGCTTATGCATATATCTTCGTGGGCTGTGATGGCCCCACAATACGGTTCATTGCCTGCATTCTGGCGACGTAGCACAAAGCAAATAATTATCGGCGGGTCACTGTAGCTGCTTGCAAGGCGTGGATGCACCGTGGTGAACGACGATCCTGAGCAGTGCGTAGTGTTTTCCAACGACAACGTATCGCAACTGTCATTTGTGATGGCTGCACTGTCATCAGTGATGTAGCGGAGCCGCAATGTCACAAACACCGTCAGCGGTCAGCGCAAACACACCCAGTGCGATGGCATTTCTTCATCACAAGCACGGCACACTAAACAATTGCAACACCTTCCTGCGTTCGAAGTCTAATTTCCTAACTGCACACAAGAGCCCTCACCCGCCAAAATGCGATTGCTGCGCTCTCGTTACGATATCGATCTGTGATCGCTGTTAGCTCAGCAGCAGAGGCAACAGCGACGTGGTGCAAGCACATTGGAGTGAACAACACACTAAAATTCTGCGTACAGTCGAGTGCAAAATATTAGAGACCACGGGAGCGGCGACTGAACTAAGGTCCCTGTATGTTCCAAAGGTAGCGCAAACCATTGTTCAAATAGGAAAGGAGAATTTACTCCCCGCCCTCTACCTCTCTCCTGATTTCTTCTCCGTTTTGCGATCTCCCATTGGACGAGGCTTCACACATGACGAATAACCCGCGCGGCTTTCGTTATCGCGGGAAAACGAGGCCATTAGTGAGCGTAGAAACACTGGGACACATGTGCGCTGTGCGTGAGCGTAGGCTTTTTACATTTTTGAAGATGCGCTCGGCTGCAGCACGATGCCGACTTGCTGTGCTGTTGGATGTTCGAATAGCATTGCCAAAGGGGGGGGGGGGGGCAAGCTTCTTGCGGTTCCTCGTGGCAAACGAAACCTCAAACGGCCAACGACATGGCTTCATCATATCGGAAGAAAGAAATCTGACTGCCACCGAGGGAGGTCATTACTGAGGGAGGTTCTGATCTCTCTTCTCACCCAGTTAGTGATGAACACGGGAAGGTGTGTGCGTTCGCGAGTTCACCTTCAGCCAACAACTGAGTTAAAAAAAAAATGTCCCGGTTTATGCTCTGCGGCCAACAAAAAGGCGCATTTTGGTGATATGAATACCAGCATGACTTCTAATAAAATGAGCATAATGAAAGAGTCGTCAATTAAAGAGCAAAACGCAGAAAGCGCGTGCACACACGGAAACCAAGGCATACAACTGACAGGGAAAGAAAAGCGCGCGGATGCATTTTGGAAAAAAAAAACACGTTGAGGGTATTTAGCACATAAATGTATTCGCCGGGTTGTGTGTGCATAGTTTGATGTATCTCTTTCTTTTCTAAATGCATCAGGTAAACAGAACACCATTCGATTCCGAGAAAAAATCAGCAGTGGAAAAGGCGTTAACTTGTTCTACCTTTCGTTTTCCTCGTCTGAGCGATGCAGATTCTACTAATAATTGAAAGTACTACATATCTTACGTAGGAATCTCACGTACTAATAGACTTGTGAAAGTGCGCCCAAAACAGTCGCGTTTCAAGCATGCGCTTCAACGCGCCGCATGCGATACGATGTGAAGCGGGCGGTAGCGGCCGCGCATTTCGCTCACTGAGCGAGGAGGAAACTGTGCGGAGAGGAGGAGTTTGCGCTACCTTTGAAAAATACAGGGACCTTAGACTGAACTAGGGTGCCTTGATGCCCAGCGCCGCTGGCATCGAGGCACCCTAGACTGAACTGACTGAACTGCATGGCTGCGCCTTCTGACGGCTGCGCGCCGAAGTTCGAGAGCGCGTACTGCGCACACGCGTGCTTTCTTACCTGCCAGCCTGCTCGTTCGCTTGCTTCAACCGCGAGCCACGGCCGGACTGGAGAGGCGCGCGCGCTTTCCTTACGGCCTTCGCTATCGCTTCGGGCACAATGGGAGAGCGTCTCCGCGGGTAACGTCACGGCTCGCCGCGTGAGGGCGCAGCGACCCTGCTGTTGTACAAAAATGCGAGATAAAGGTATACAAAAATGCGAGATAAAGAACATGTGTAGTATACCTGATTAAATCAAGCAGGCTAGGTGACTATTTGTCGCCACCCCGTTTCAAAGGGGATGCCAATAAATCATCATCATCATCATCATCATCATGTTGTAGTTTTGGGAGCTTCTTGCTACTGCCGTCCTGACATTCTCTTTTTATGTCATGTGCTGCATCGTTCGACAGAGTGGATGCTGCTAGCCAGATACGTCGTGATTTGAGCACCTTTGACTCGCAGCTTTTGCATTCTAAGGGATATGCCTTGCAATGCGAAGCAGTGAATCGGTTGCTGTGGACCGGCCAGCGAGACCATGGTGTACTGTTGCGTACCGCACTGTAAGTCGCAGTCAAGTAGGACTAAAGGCGTTTCCTTTCATCAATTCCCGAGTGATGCAGAACTGGTGGCTAAGTGGCTGAAAAACATTTCAAGGGAAAATTTGGTTGTCAACGACAAGTCGGCGTCAACTGTCGTTTGTAGCCGGCATTTCCTCTCCACTGACTACGTGCCTGGGTGCCGAATCAGGAAACTTCTACCTGGTGTTGTGCCAACACTGTCGACGAGTACCCAAGTTACCTCGTGCCGAGTGCCAAGAAGCCTCGTAAGGAGCCCGCATCTAGATGTTCTGTCCCTGCTCCAAAACCAAGTAAGCGAAAAGCGGAGCCAGAAGGTGCGGTCGACCTTCCTGAATCGCAGGACGACTTCGCTGACAAGAAACATAGTGTCTGCACTCAAACGGCAAATAAAGACGCCCAGCGAGTAAGTGCGTATGTTTCGCTTATCGGCAGGCTTCGTAAACAAGCTGCGTACCACCGTTCGAAGTGTAGCAAACTCCAACAGCAGCTGGACGCTGCAAGGAAAGCAAACGCTTTCTATCGGGAAAATAAGAGGCATGCTTCTGTCAAAGAAGTTGTTGCTGATTCTGCAAAGGGTGAAAAGAAGGCCATCTTTCTCCTTCATCAACTAGACAGTTATGGGCAGAAGCGACCGTGCTACCCAGAGGAGATAATCAGAGAGTGTGTCGTGTGGCGCTTTCTTTCGCCTAAGGGGTACGATCACGCTCGGACATCCCAGCTGCTGACACTGCCAGCAAAGTGCACGCTGCAGCGGTACATGGGACCAAGCCCGACAACGACAGGGATGAGTCCTGCGATGAGAGAAAGACTGGTTTTTGAAGCTTCCTTACTCAGCTCTAAGCAGCATATGGCAACGCTAATCATTGACGAGGCTAGCATCAAGCCGAAATGCATATACGATAGGAAATCGGACGCAGTCTTTGGCTTGAGAGACAAGCCTAGCAGTGACACACCAGGTGGCTCGAAGGAAACCCTTGCAAACAGGGTCCTGTGTTTTGTGCTTCACGGCATCGCTAGCTCCTGCAGAATTCCCTGCTCGTACTATTTCACTAAGCAACTTAGCGGGAGAGACCTGTTTGCATGGACTAAGGAAGTGATCAACGCTGTTGAGTCGTGCGGATTTTTGATTGTGCGCATTGTGACGGACAATTATTCCGCCAATACTACAATGTTTAAGCTGATGGGAAATGGCTGCCTATCGACTGTAGTGGAGCATCCACATGATGACAATCGGGTGATCTTCCTAAGCTTCGACCCATGCCACGTACTAAAAAACGTTCGGAGTCAATTTCTTGAACGAGAACTGACATACGGCGTAGGGGACATCTCTGGCATATTTGTCCAAAAGCTGTACGAGCACCAGAAGGACATGACAGTCAAACTGGCAAGAAACCTAACCAAGAAACATGTCTACCCTACAAACCTGGAGAAGATGAATGTCCTTCGGGCAGTGCAAACATTCTCTCCACAAGTAATTGCAGCTATTGAGCACCTCCAAGAAAACACAGGCGGTGACTCTACCCTCTACGTGTTCAGCAAAGCAAGTTCAACCATTCACTTTATGAAGACAATCAAACGATAGTTCGATATCCATGATACCACGTATGCCGGCAGCGGCCAAAAGAGCCCGATATCAAATACAGACGACCCTCGGCTGCTGTGGCTTGCAAACGAGTTCACCAGCTACATAGAAGGCATCCAGGAAAACTCGAAAGCACGGGGAAAGGATGGTTTCACTTGTGAGACATTTGAAGCCTTGCGCTTTACGACGAAGTCTACAGTCGAAACTGCACGTTTTCTTCTGCGGAATGGTGTCAACTGCGTCCTTACGCGGAAGCTGAACAGCGACCCCATTGAGGCCATCTTTGGAAGAATAAGATTCATGTGCGGAGGAAATGACATGCTCGACGCAAGGGCAGTGACGACTGCGCTTGATCACATTATCAAGTCTGAGACCTCAATTGGCAAGAAGCTCACAATACCTTGTGGTGATGCCAAAGAGCTGGCTGCAGCGCTACCACAGTCTCTGACTGAGGAGTTGAATGACCTTGCGGAATATCCAGACACCCCATCACCCTCTGTCACGTACTGGTTTGGTTTATGTCGCTGGATACATCGCCAAGCTAATAAGTGACTTTGAGTGTGACGCTTGTTCAATTCTCCTTGAAACGCACGAGAGAAGTGATCCTCTGTACACGCTTCTACAAAGCCAAGATTTTAGCAGGCTGCACTATCCAAAAGCCGAGTTTGTGGCACTGTTGGACAAAATTGTGTGCTTTTTTGAGAAAGCTATCCTGCACCTTCCACGGACAAATGTGCTGGAAGTACTACGAATCCTCATTCAGCCACATCTTGAAAACTCGCCGCTGCTACGTTGTCCGGAAGGCGTCGACAACAGCCACGCGATAAGGTCTGCCGGCTTGATTTCCGAGAAGTTTGTCAGAATACTTCTGATCAGCTACACCCAGAAGATAACCGACAAGAACGAGAAGTCAATAACTTATGCGCACAAGCCACCCAGGAAACACTTTAGGCTTTGAATTTGTGTCCCAGGTGGGAGTTATTTCAGCAAGAAGTGATGTGCTCGACATGACCGTTTTCAAATAATGCGGTATTAGTGACGGAAATGCTCAGTTTGTTTTTAGTTTCATCGTAAATAAATACTTGTTTTCACCGAATGTGCTGCACCATCCCTTAATTGTTTTTAATGTGAGTGGTGCTCAAACAAAATACCAGCACTACGGCTTCAGAGCTATGACGCAAATCCAAGCCTGGCGTTTCGTTCTGTGCAAACACTGCACGTTGCGCGGAAATTTATTTGCCGACTCAGACCCATTACTAGGCAAGACTTCCTGCGCGGTGGTTCTATAGGAATAAGGGTCAGAAAGTTTTTATCAGTGCATGGCACTTCCAAATAATGCGAGCATGCACGGCCGAGAGGGGAGCGAGCTCACGCTCGCCTTCAGTTCGCGCCGACGGCGCCGGCGGCAGCAGTTAGAGTCACTGGAAAAACAGAGTACCGCAAAGGTACGCGGCATGCCGGCAACATTGGGTGGCGGCGGCCATGTTCCTTCCAGACCGCCGACGCGCTGTAGCGGTGCCAGCGTGCATTGAGTAGCGTTGACTTAACTAACGGATTTCCCCCCTAGATTTCGAGTCCCGTTTCGCGAAACTGGATTATTTTTGTGTTTTTCTTCAGGTGGATGCCACAAGTGACATCAGGATATCGACGGAAATGAACGTACTGCGCGGTAAGCGACGGCACGTATAAAATGTGCGGCGATGGTTCCGATGCTCTACGTGTCGCTTTTGGACTTCGTCTTGCGTCAAGTGCTATGTGCAGAGCTGCTGCAAACATACTTGTATGCGCCCAGTGAATTCGCTTGAAACGTCTTTTACATGAAAACTGGGCCCTGAGGTTGTGTTTGCGCTAAAAACGCAACTTGACAGCCGATGGAATATGCAGTGGGTGTTCAGGTTGCCTTCATAGTGCTCGTTCGCGTCCTTTCGAAGTACAAATGCAAGAAAATGTAAACAGCTTACTGCTGCGCTTGTTTATCTGTATAATCGGAGCGAAGTGTAAGCAGTAATTTTTATGTAGATTTATAAAGTTGCCTGTCACGTATCAGTGATAAAACGCCAGCAGCCTCTGCAAGCAAACTTCGCGTCTTGCGGCTACTGGCGTGTTTGCAAATGCATGCTTGTAATGTTCTCGTCGATTTGTGAAATAAGCTCTCCGAAGGTAACGTTGTAAACGACTGGTTAACAGCTTTTAATTCACGCGAAACTCAAGCAGGTATCCGCATACGGCTATAAAGAATGTGTACGAATGTTTTTTTTTATACCTTTGATAATGTCAACCTTTTAGTGCACTTATTTCCAATCTGTTACTGTGTTCTGGAGTATTGTGTTGACATTGCCAGTAGTAAACAGTGGTGCGGTTTTCCTATATTTATTTTCGATCATGCTCCTTTTATTGTATACCCTTTATGTGAATCGGATCATTAACACAAAAAGACGTTTTCGAAAAAAAAGAAAAGTTGCGAAGACACGGTAAAAACTAGGTTTCTGAAACGGAATTGTAACATTGAGCACTTCTATTTTTTAATTGATGTTCTTGTCGCTGCACTCACGGCATAAAAAGATGTATGAGGCTGTTTATAGAGGTGCTGTGCCAGTTGACAAGCATTCGTAATCATGCTGTAGCAGGTTTGCAATAAAAATTACTATTTTACAGCCTCCCTGTATAAGGGACACCATACCATTTGTCCCCGAATTGCTTCATGCTGTCAGCAAAATTCCCATTTTCAGAACAGCATGCAGTCACAAAGTAAGATGCGGAGGCAAGCAACATATTTATTTCACAACAGTCACACCAACAATTTATTTCGTCAAGCATGACAACAGCATACCGGTCTTCCGATTCGACTCTTGGTTTCTCAAAATCATCAGGAATGAAATGGTCCTACAGTTTGTCCATGGAGAAAACAAAGAAAAATAGGAATGTTAATAAACCTACCCTGTGACAGTGCTTAAATTATCTAAAGTGTAAGTAGTCGCAAAAAAAAAAGTCAGGAAATCTATAGAAGACATTTTGAAGCAACATTTTCTGTATAGACCTGGTGCTTGTTTAAAACACGTTATTCATGGGAACCGCCTCCTTTTACTCTGTAGCACAACATGCTCACTTGAAATGCATGTTTGTTGTTTCCATCGAGCCGCGCGAATCAAGCACTGCAGCTTGCTTGACATGTATGTACGTTTTCTTCAAACGCGGCGCGCAAACCGAATGAAACAGTGGAGAGCTTGCTAGAAAGTTCGTAGTGCGATGTTTTCAACAGCACTAAGTGACTTGAAACATAGGTACTGGGCAATTTTCAATAGCGCAAAACAAAGCGAGCCGCGCGAACCGAACAGTTTACTGGAAACAATAGCGCAAAGCAGAGCGGGCCGCGCGAACCGGAGACCTTACTTGAAAGATAGGTACTGGGCGATTTTCAATAGCGTGAAACAAAGCGAGCCACGCGAACAGAACAGCTCACTCAAAACCACGTGTGCTAGCTACATAGTGTTCAATAGCCGCACCCAGAGCGATGAGCGTGAACTGGACAGGTAAAGTTTAGCGGTCACACGCAAGTACAGTCACTTGAAAGCAATAACTGTCCAGCAAACTAGTTATTCAAGAAACTTACCTCGCACAAGCGGGTGTTCTTCGAGGGCGCGAAGTTTTTGCGGCCAATTCTGTGGAGCCACGCAGAACGTCGTTCACCGTCGTCCTTCCAGCACGGAATAGAGCAAAATGCCTTCCCGGACTCCGTTCGGTTGCTACACCCGAAGGCGCAGCAACCAGGCATGATGATGGGTTATTTCTGACGCCTGTGTTCGCAAGCGCAACGCAAACGTTGAACGAAACGGCGAAGTGCTCTCCGTACGCGGTGCGTACGCTACGGGTTCGACGTGTCAACTGAAAGGGCTTGGAAGAAATATGGCTGGCAAAAGGTCACGTGACACGAGCGCCCCAATCACCGGTGGCCGCGGCAGGCGGCGGCGCGCGGAAAACAAATGCGATACTCTAAAATTTTTCCAGTGACTCTAGCAGCAGTTGGCAGCAGTAGGGTCGCAGCGCCACCACGGGTGCGCGGCGTGAGGGGGAAACAGCCGCAATGAGACACGGCCGGACTCGACTCTCCTCCGCGCTCCCTTACGGCCTTTGCAACGCGACGGGAGTCAATGTAATTTTTTCTGACGAGCTGCTCGATGGCTCGCCGCAAGAGGTCCCTACCACCTCACCGTGTCCGTTTGAGCGAAGGGTAGCGCGGGTAGCCACCGTAGCGCGGGCACGGAACACCGATACGAACTTGCGCGGGCTTGATTTTGCTGCTGCCATTTTCTTCAGTAAATGCTGTCAAGTTTGTTCTTTGTTCTATGCTGGTGTCCCGACTGGTGAGATTCTTGTGCGCACAACGTTCGTTAGAATTGTCCGCTGATGCCCACGACATGAGTGTGGTCTGCTTTTGTGGGCACAATTACTTCACCACTTCTGTTCTTGACGGCGGCGTCTGAAGCAGCATGCCTATGTCGCCGATCCCTCGTGTGCTACCTACTATGTGCCAGGTTTTGCAGCTGAATGCGTGAGCTTTATCCGCGGGATCGTTGCAAGCGGGAAAGCGTCGTTCCTTCCTTCTGCCTCAAACGCGATCACTGTAGCCGTGGTGTACTGTTGTGTGCCATTTTGCAAATCTCAACAGGGGAAGACGCCGGGTGTTTTTTTCATTTCAACAATTTCCTAGCGATGCGGAACTGTGTTCTAAGTGGCGAAAAAACATTTCCCGTGAAAATCTCGTCATCAACGACAAGTCCTCATCAACGGTAAACTGTATAGTGTGTAGCAAACACTTCAATGAGAGTGATTATGTTCCCGGATGCCGAATACGGAAGTTGCTTGTGGGAGCTGTACCGACCATCTTCGAACTCTATCCGTCCTCATAGTGCCAGCTGCAAAGAGACCACTTAAGGACCCTGCGTGTCATGACCCCCCAGCTCCTGAGAATTCATCAAAGCGAAAAGCAGAGTCGCTGTTGCCTGCTCATTAATATTTTGGTGCCAGGGAGGAGGTAACCGAGGAGAGACAAAGTGCTTCAACACAAACCACCAGTAACAACGCTTACCTAGCTAGTCACTATCGTAGTCACTATCTGGTCATGATAAAAAAGCTTCGGGCTTAAGTTGCCTACCAGCGCTCGAAGGGCGGGGGGCTGCTGATAAAGTTCTGTATAAAGAAAGAAAAGATGAAAAAAGGACAACGACGACAAACACTATATTGCCGTCAAAAAGATCGTTGGTGATTCCCAGAAACGTGAGAAAAAGGCTGTTTTTCTCCGTCACCAGATACAAGTCTATGGCAGTAAACGACCTTGTTATTCAGAAGAAGTTGTTAGAGAGTGTGAGATTTGGCGCTTCCTTTCATCAAAAGTTTATGATCACGCTCGAAAATCTGACCTCTTGACACTGCCGGCGAAGTGTACGCTTCACCAAAATCGCATGTTTTTGGCACTTTTGGACAATATTGTGGCTTTCTTTGAAACGGCTGCGAAGCACTTTCCGCGAATAAATGTGCATGAAGTGCTGCAACTTCTCGTTGCACTCTACCATGAACAATCGCGCATCTTGAACTGCCCAGATGTTGGCAATTGTCACACCAGGCGCACAGCTGGTGTGATTGCTGACAAATTTGTCCGACTACTTTAGTAAATCACACAAAGATTAACAAACAAAAAAAATGAAAAGTCAGTTGCTTATGTGCATAAGCCACCCAGAAAATATTTTAGGCTTTATTGTACATGATGTGAAGGTTGTTGGCACCAAAATGTACAAGAGTGCACTGTATTGATCAGGAAATAAATAGTTTGTACCTGTAAAATTTTTACCTTTGTTGTAGCCTCGCAGTATGTGAACCTCTCTTATAAATTGAAGTGCATGTACTGAGATAATCATTTTTCCTAAGTAACGACATCTGCATTCAATATTTGTGGATGTTGGCTTAACCTTCCCCATTAATCTTTCGAGCGTCGTCTGCTACAGGCGTGCGGCTTCAAACAGAGGCTGTAAGCCGTTTATTCACATCGTATGAGGCTATGGTGTTGACTACTGGCACTGAAAATAAAGATTAGGCTTTAAAATTCGAGATAACTTGCGTCTCACAGCCGGAATTGCACAGATGTTGCTGGTGCCGGAGCGCATCTGTGAACGCGCTTTGCGGAGGCGGCATGATGATGATGATGATGATCTATTGGCATCCCCTTTGAAACGGGGCGGCGACAAATAGTCACCTAGCCTGCTTGATTTAATCAGGTATACCATACATGTTCTTTATCTTGCATTTTTGTATACCTATCATTATTTTTCTTTTTCAAACATTTACCTTGTACCGCTGCCTATGATTTTAAGAGATCAGGTCGCATCCATCTTTTCCCTACTTTTTTTCCACCAGTACTCTAATCGTCTCTTGCTGATCTCTACGGCTGATCTGTTTATGTTTCCTTCCACTTTAAACCCAAGCGCTTCTGGGAGTTGCACGTTACCTACGGTTCTCGCTGGGTGGATCCCGTCGCATTCCATTAGGATGTGCTGAGTGGTCTCTGGATCTTTACTGCAGCATACTCATCTAATTCCGAATATTTGTTCCGATATGTTTTCGTCCTTAGGCAACCGGCTCGAGCCTCAAATAGCAAGGCACTGCCCTTTGTGTTATCGTACAGATTTTCCCTTCTAATTTCTTTCTTCTCATTCTTGTAAATCTCCATTGTCCTTTTCGTTTCCATTCTTTGCATCCAATTCACGGTCTCTATTTCTCTCACTTTCTTTCTGATGACCCCTGGTTGTCTATTTACAGTTTCGATTATCCTGTACTTGGTTGCCAACTTCCTTGACCTCTTCCTCCATTCTGTGTCCACGCTTTTCATGTAGAGATACTTGTGCACTTTAGCCGCCCATTTATTTTCATCCATGTTCCTGAGCCTTTCTTCAAAACTAATTTTGCTTTGTGCTTCTCTGACTTCAAAAGAGGCCCAACCCATGTCTCCATGCACTGCCTCATTTGTCGTATTACCGTGTGCTCCCAAAGCCAACCGGCCTACTGATCTTTGGTTAACTTCCAAACCCGCCAATATATCCGATTTTAAGCATATAATGGCATTTGCGAATGTTAGCGCTGGCACCATTACTCCTTTCCAGATTCCACGCACCACCTCATACTTATTGTGGCCCCACAGTGCTCTGTGTTTCATTAATGCTGCATTCCGCTTCCCCTTTATTTTCAGATTATCTTGGTGGTTGCTTGAGTAATTCTTTCCTTCGTTTATGTGTACGCCGAGGTACTTATATTGCTTCACTATGGGTATTACTTGCTGTTGAATTGACACCACGAAGTTACTCGTGTGTTCATTAAAGATCATAATCCCTGATTTCTCTGTGCTAAACTTAAGGCCTAGATTTGTCGCTGCGTTCCCACAGATATTCGCAAGTATCTGTAAATCTTTTTTATTGTCCGCTAGTAGCACAATGTCGTCTGCGTACATCAGTCCAGGGATCTTCTGTTGCACCATTTGTCCATTACGCATGTAGGATAAATCAAAACCTAATTCGCTGTTTTCCAGTCGTCTTTCTATGCCCTTGACGTAAAGCGTGAACAACAATGGTGACAGAGGGCATCCTTGCTTCAATCCTTGGTGAATTCCCACCATTTCATTTCCTTTTCGGCCTTCCCATGCCACTTGTACTTGGTTGTCTCGATATATCTCCCTCAGCAGCTCCACGAAATCGTCATCTATGCCTTCGTATTGAAGAATATCCCACAACAATTCCCTGTCTACGTTGTCATAAGCTCCTTTAATATCTAGAAATGCTATCCATAAAGGTCTTTTCTGAGCCACTGAAATCTCTATGCACTGAGTTAGTACAAACATATTGTCTTCTAAGCGTCTGCCTGGCCTGAACCCATTCTGTAGTTCCCCCAATACACCGTTTTCTTCCACCCACTTCGACAGTTCTAATTTTATGGCTTGCATTGCCATTCTATATATCACCGACGTTACTGTAACTGGCCTGTACGAGCTTGTCTTATCCTTATCTCCTTTGCCTTTGTAGATAAGATAAGATAAGCCTTTGTAGATAAGGCAACGGTGAGCTGACAGCGCCACCACAGAGTTGCGGCGACAGGCGGCAGCATCCATCATTGCAAAGGTCGTAAGGGAGCGCGGAGGGTGGAGTCGAGTGCGGCCGTGAATGAGAAGGCCGTAAGAAGGAAAGCGCGCGCGCCTCTCCAGTCCGGCCGTGCGCGAGCGCACCGGAACGCGTGAGAGAGCGCAAGGTGTCACTTCTGCAGTCGCCGTCGAATCCCCCGAATGATGATGTCGTCATATCGTGACGAAAACACTTCATTTGCACTGGCAGCGGTCGGAGCGCGCCACTCTCTGCACCTTGCTTCTTGACGTTCCGCGGCGCGAAAAACATGCGTCGCGTCACTTTTTTCTGAAATTGAGTTTTGTGATAAGGTCAGAAAGCAGCGATGTCTTTTGCGCTCCACTTCTGGAAATTTAAGCGTGATGCAATTATTTGTGGTACTCAGTCCAAATATCATGTGCCCAGACACATGCGTGAAACTACTGAATATCGAGCAGCTGGAGAGAAGAGCCAGGGAAGAGAATGGGGAAACATCGCAGAAGGCACGCGGGCAAGTACCGAGTGTCCGATCTGCCGGGTTTCAATGCAATGCAATGCATAGTTTATTGGGAAGAATGAAGAGTCCCGGCTCAGCTACGGGGCTGTGAAACGCCAGACACGTTTTGTATCGCAACACGGAATAGATCCACGCGTCACCCACGCGCTGGCCCTCGCGATCTCCAAATTATGCGAGGCAGTCGCGCCACACTTCGATCGTTTGCAACGCGCCGCATGAGGCAGATTGTCCGCGCCATCCAGACAGCAGATTGTCCGCGGCAAAATGAAAACACGTATAGAGGTGCGCTCAAATTTCGCATTAAGAATTATCGTAATGGTCAGAGTTTTCTTTTCATTTACAGTTTCTGAGAACAAATATGCGATGATTCGCCTTTCTCTTCCCTGGCTCTTGTCTCCAGCTGCTCGATGTTCGGTGGTTTCACGTATGTGTCTGGGCACATGATATTTGGACCGAGTACCACAAATAATTGCATCTTGTTTAGGTTTCAGGAAGTGGAACGCAAAAGACATCGCTGCTTCCTGACCTTATCACAAACCTCGATTATAGAAAAAGTGACGCAAAGCATATTTGACGCAAAGCATATTTGTCGCGCCGCGCAGCATCAAGAAGCAAGGCGCAGAGAGTGGCGCGCTCCAAGCGCTGCCAATGCAAATGAAGTGTTTTCGTCACGATATGACGAAAACACTTCAGTGACACCTTGCGCTCTCTCACGCGTTCCGGTGCGCGCGCGGTTGAAACGAGCGAACGAGCAGGCTGGCAGGTAAGAAAGTACGCGCTTGCGCAGTACGCGCTCTCCAACTTCGGCGCGCAGCCGTCAGAAGGCGCAGCCATGCAGTTTAGTGAGAAGCGTATCGCCGCAGCGCGGCTGTACCCGGTTTGGGTCGAAACCGGATATCACGTGGGGTCAGCGAGGTACTCCCTGCCCCTAGGTAGGCGTGAAAGTAGCTAGGGAATGATTCCTCGGCCATGCCTGCCATGTCCCCAGTCCCTGTGTGCCTAGAAGCATCCGCTGGCCCAACACACGCATGCACGTTGCGCGGGAGCGGCCGCATACAAGACGCCGCCGACAAGAATTCGCGGTGAGAACGTCGTCGACCGCATTACCGCCAACCCAAAGGACTGCGACCTCAAGGTACGTCTGCCGAAACTGCAACTTGTGACATAAAGCGGCGATGCACTTTCATTTTTTTTCTTCTAATTTTAGGCCTTGCTCCTTGAGCTGTAGCGCGACGTGAGCCCTGCCATTTCACTTTCAAGATACGTAAGCTGCTTCGACACTGAAAATGCCGACGCAATGGTGAGTTGGAAAACCCATCGCTTATTTACGCTGCCAATTCGCGTGCATGCGACCCATACCTTTTTTGCGGCATGCGATTGAAGTAGAGACTGCGATCGTGACTTCATGGCCCTCGCATTGTTATCTTCTGCAACACCCAATCGTCGCGAGCTAACATGTTTTTCAGATTTGTCGGTGCTAGCGCATCTCTTGATGTAAGCGCAAGTTCGTGTCTTTCATGACACGTAAACAATGCGAAGGTGTATACGCCGCTGATGTATGCACGCTGCATTGAATGATTTACTGTTTACCTTGGTCATTGATTACATTAAAAAAAAGCTGGAGATATGTCCTTTGTTAAAATCTGAATTACTTAAAATGCGATCTTACGAGCACTTGAAAAGAAAAAAATTACTGGCTGATTAGTTTTCATATTCTACTACACCTGCCCGCTTCACAGCGGCTTACGAGCCAGAAATGTATGCAGCAACAGTTTACATTAAATGTAATATGTTACAAGACGACAGTAAATAATCTTGCACCCAAATTGATCATGAACAACAGCTGCTACAGGGGCGCAGATATTTGTACCAAATAACCATGTTCTCATAGCTGACAAGCGAGAGGGAAAATTTATTTCGTAGGAATAAAGCAGAGGTGAGCCTGAACTAGTATATTCTTGCCTGATACTCTGCTAAGGGGAAGGTGCAAAGGGGAAAAAAGTCTTTAAAGGTGTTGAGGAAAAAAAGGATCACATGTGCACAATAATCACATAACGCAGTGGTCTCTCTAAACCTCAAGTATAATCCTGTGTTCTGCAAATGGTGTAGAACAGCACTCGTAGCTATTTCTTGCTGCAATGCTGTCACGGTAAGCACCCAGAATTTCAGCTTCTGATAATCTTTGCCTTTGTTGCTTGCGAGCACAGAGGGCACCATCTGCTGCTCTCGTAACTAGTAACAGATGTCGCAAAAATGTGCTGCAGAATCTCAGGCATGTGGCAGTATTTACAGTTCAGGGATAAGATTTTGTAACGATTCCTTTTCCAGTACTAATGGCTTTTTGCATTCGTGAGTGGTCAGAGTGACAGCATGTTGCTCAGGGCCGCGATTTTGTAGCAATGCCTTATGACTTATTCTATAATAGTCTTATCATCCACTGCTCACGGCCGGCTGAGCCCGTTGATAATGCAAGTGGACCGTCGCTCTGACCACTGACAAAGCGCGAAAAGGCATTATTACTGGGAAGGCATCGCTACAAAATACCGGCCCTGACCACACATGAACGCGAAAAGGCCGTGCTATCGAATTGTGGCTCAGTCTGTCAGTATAACCAATGAGATGTGCATAGAATTGAGTGAAGGCAACATGAAGACGAATTCAATAACGCATGCTTGCTTGTCTCTACTTTGATCTTAAGTGGGAAGTGAACAACTTCTCATAATTTCTTCATTATTTTTTTAAAACAAGTTGTATAATGTGCGCTAGTTTATCGCACAATTATGTCCAACATATTTTAGATGCAAGATCTTGTAGTGTTGGGTCTGTGGAAAACAAAACAATGCAGGAAAATCTCAGCGCATTTTTATTTAGGCAATGTTTTGACACCTTAAATGGCATGGCCATCTTGTTCATTGCTTTATTTTCGTTACCTCTGGTGCAACGCGAGTTGACTTGGAATTAGCATGGACGTAGCATATATATTTTAAATTGTGCCTGGTGCATGACATTGTGAAAAACCTTGAATGTGAACCCGCTACAAACAACAACATACTGGCACCTAGCAAGAACACTCAACCGTCTACCTTCCCACACATTTTCCTGAAACAGTTTGCACACGTTATTCAAAATTGCCACACCATTCCAATCATAAGTGTTTCAGGATATATACGACACATTTCATTTGTGTCAGCAACGACACTAGTGGAAAACCTGACAGTCAAATCTGTCTCTAATAAAGAATCCGTGTTGCTGATATCTGCACAATAACTGAGATCTAGGGGGGTATTCTGTAAGGGTTCACCTGGACTATCCACTTCAGCTGTCGCCATTGGCTCCAGCTTCACGAGCGCGAAGGAGACTGGCTGGCACCTTCGTGCTCGTGAAGCTGGCGCTAATGGCGACAGCCGAAGTGGACAGTCCACTAGGTGGACTCTTACAGAATACCCCCCCGCCCCTGGGCCAGGATAATATAGATTATTCCTTCCGTTCGATTCTATACCACTTTTATCATCCGCTGTTCACTGCCAGAAACTCGCCAGTTCTAATGGGTATAGGTGTCCCCTGGCCCAGTGCTCGGCACCTTCTACGAGTTCTCATCTTGCAAGGGGCCCTCCAAGGATTAAAGAAAATGGGTCTGGGCTGCTTCCACGGCAGCAGTTTCCTGTGTGGCATCCTAATGCAGCTGTTAGGTGGGGATGCCCTTGGATTGGAAAGAAACACCCCTTTCCAAGTATCCCGTAATGGCTGAGCACCTGACCGGAAGCACGGTTATACCTATTTTACCGGTGGGTACCAGGCGGCAGCGCTACTCAGCCTCCCACAGCAGTGGCAAATGCTCGTCTGGGTCACCATCGTTGTGGTGAGACAAGGGGCACCTTTCAAATCTCTATAGCGCCCCTTTCGACATGAAAACTCCTACAAACAACTGAGCACCAAGCCGGAGGACATCTCTACCTAATAAAAATCTGTAGGTTCCCAGTGGCACTGGGATTCTAACCAAGTACCTCCCTGCATACGAGGAAGACGCTCGACCATTTCGCCACCGCTGCAATACTTGTTTCCTGCCAAACAGATCCGCTGAGCACCTTGCCCAAGAGTGCCTTACTCACACTGGGTGTAGCACCACATGCCGGCTTGCAGAACCACCATCTATGACCAGGTCGCTACAAATCCTGTACTCATTCACGTCAAGTCATCCTCAGACCGAAGTCCTCCTAGCTAGCATGATGGCCCACCCTGCTATTGTCACCTTGTGGTCTCGTTGTGGGCTAGACCCATGTATATCGAGTAGGTGGGGGCATAACTCCCCGAATGTGTCCTGTGAAGGACACCTTTTTCAAGCGCTGTGGTGCCAAAGCCGCAAGCACCATATCTGCGCATGTGGAGCATGTATCGAAAGCCATGTGCTTTGCTGTTATGCCATTGTGATAGTACATATCACAAATAAGATTATGCAGTAACATAAATGAGAGCTTTAGATTGTGGTATCGAAGCATTCAGGAGTCCCTATCTTTTAGTATGTGTGTGGTTGCGTGCCCAAGCAAAAAAGCATTATAGCTTTGCATCCCCAAATGCAAGCAAGCCACACGCACTCGCAGCACGTAGTCAAGGTGGTGGTAGCATTTTTTAATATATAAAGCTAACCATAGAATTGCAAATAAAAAGACAATTGTTTCATGAAAATAGTTTATTTACATGCAGTTAAGTTGGCCCAAGTTGGAGCCCGGGGGCCACATGCATGACACTAACGCAGGTTGTTTATTCTTTCACAGCTGACGTCGTTTGGGTTCTTAGAACAGTGACCGGGACTGCTAGGGATAGTGCACTTCCACTGCGGTGTCCAAGATATACGGTCATTTAACGGAGAAGCGTACATAACGAGAAGCGAAGCAGCCACCTCACCGCGCGCATATCACTCAGTGGCATATAGGCGCATTCTTGGGGGCTAACATAAACACAGGCACTGCCGGGGGTGGCGGCATTCCCTTTGTGGTGTGGGAGACAGTTTACGTCGTCTAGCATACGTATGTAACGGGAAACCTGACGGCAATGTCATGCTCAAGTGTGATTCTGCGGCATGTCCAGGGTTAGTGGCTCGAGGGGTGATTTATCTGTTCGCGGGGCTTGCACTGAGGCGTGTGAACTTCAAGTAAGAGGGCCATGTGGTGTTCGTTTAAGTAATGTTGGTCTGCGTGTTCCAAAAACCGGACTAGAAAATGGGGGCGGGTACAGCGTGTATTGTTGATGATCCCTTAAAAAAGTGTGTAGAGATGAAGAGGGAAGGAGCCAGCCGATAATCAGCCGCCGCTCGTCGATGTATGCTACTTTGTCCTACAATAAACCGATGTATTCCTAAGTTGGCTTCCCTGAGTGCAAAGTGTCACCGGACGACTACGAGGACTCTCTGAAGAATCGTCTGCCTGGAAGACCTGGGGGAGAAGAAACTTAACTCATGCTAAAGATCTTTGACGGGAAGCAAACAATGTATACATGCATAGGTGGCAATTAAAGCTGAGCCAAACCAATCCCAAAGGCTAGAAATTTTGCCGTCTGGCACAGGATGTTTGCTGTGGAAGTGCACTGTGATCAGCATTTTGTCGCCTTCATTTCTCGGAAGATGACGTCAACATGCATTGTGAAATGCTGTCATCAGATTGAACAATCAAATCGTGTCGGCCTGTTCAGCGCCGATTGTTTTATGAAAGCATGTCTTGGCTTGCTTCGTCTCAGTTTGCAATGTTTCAGCAATATTTCTTCCAAGTCAGCCACCCCAAAGAGCCAAGCACATGTTAGGTCCTGCAGGTGCGCAGTGCTGCTTGCATCCTTTAATCTAAAACTCTTACGTTTACAGCAAGAACATAAGCGCATCCCTGAGTGTTGCCACCATGGAGTAATCGGCTTACATGTATTATTTTGCATCATTTTTGGTGCTTAGCAGGGTCATAGGGCTGTGGGACCAGATTTAGTCCAGATGCAAGCAAAACAATGCAACTTAGAACAGAAAGCTGAGTAAGCTGGTAAGGGTTCATGCATTGTTTGAAAGGTTAGGCATAGAAAATATCTCTTGTGGCCATTTCTGATGCCTAACCCTTCAAACGACAATAGTGGCCTTGGGAACACACCACAATGTACTATCGACCAAAAGTTTACAGACCAAGGGACCTGACAAAAAGCTGAATGTCTCCGCAGCCTGGTATTCCCATTTCCCGCCTCTACTGGTATATGTGAACAACATTGTGATGTGCGGTTTTACTGGCTACTTTTAAAGGCTGCTCGGATATTAAGCGTTTGCCGAGAGTCCGTAAACTTTTTGGTCGATAGTACTTTAGCCATAGTCTTAGTACTATGACTGCAAAAGATGCCTGTAAAACTGCAACTTTCATGAGTAAATTTCATGATGGACTAGGTTTTCATGCAGTTAATCTTAGAAGCCTGCCATTGTGTTTGCTATCTACATGTGTGCCGCCACCATTCTTATTGAACACAAGCTGTAGCAGGAAAGTGCATAACCGGGACAGTTGGTATAGGTTCATCCGTTGTTTGAAAGCGCAAACGCACAATGAGGAACTTGCACTCATTGTCTCGTTCAGACTGTTCTTTTTGTGTTTGCAGTTCCAAACAACCATCAAGCTATAGGAGCTCTGAAGTAATGGAAAATTTTTTCATATTTTTTTAAGCAAAAGGATTGTCTTGTAGCAAGTATGCTTCGGTCAATAAGGCATGTGCCATATGTGTAGAATCGGCTCCATCTTGAAATTGTTCATTGCCACTGCTTGCTCAATTATCTGCTGATAATGAACTGTAACTTTGGGTCGATACAAACCGCGCATTGAAGTTGAATATGCCTTGAGCTTGGGAAGTAATCCACTAGACAAAATATAATTGTGACCCCCCTATGGTGGCTCCATGGATGTGGTGTTCTGCTGCTAAGCAAGAGGTCGTGGAGATGGCAGAGTTCTTACAGGCAGCCTACAACACAAAAATGCAGTAAAGCGGAGCCTTGTTTGCATACTGCGGTTCAAAATTAGACTACGCAGTGACACGCACAAGCTAGAAGTGATACTAGCGCAGATTTTATGTAAACAATTTGCTACATCTGTGCTTGGAAAACAGTGAAAAATGCGCATGAACGCGATCCAACACGCTTTCACGAGACAAATAGGCATAGTCAAATGACCGATGGTTGACATACTCGCTAAAAAGGGCCGAGAACAAAACTTGAATTTGTAAAGATCCACCGCGGTTCTGTGCACGTTGACACGGGAAATCCATTGTATTGTCACTGTTCTAAAGTTCCCTGGCTTTATCGGGCATGCGTGTGCACTCCTTAGAAAATGCTGACAGAACTCTGCTACTTCGTCTTTAGCTTACCTTCTCTTACTCTGGAAGGGTTGCAGCAATACACGACAGTGTACGAGACCATTTATTTGGTGCACACTTGCAACAGTATGCGCATTCTTGTCCGCGCTACAGAGTGCTCCAACAAGACGTGCTGCCCGGTCGCTGCCATTCGTGCGTATTGAATGCACACAGCATGAGCTGCAAGTTATATGGCTTTAACTGTCTTTTTTTCCACCCACTTAGGTGCATCTGAACAGCTAATGGATACCATGCCCACTCTGTAACGACCAGTGCTTTTAATGAAACAGCACGGCGGAATAAAGTCAACCACGTGAGGCACCTCAGACAGCATATGCAGTGGGTTGTGACGGATTCAATGATTTCATCAGCATTTTTACTGGATGCAAGGCTGTGAATCTCTTGTATGATGCATGTGTGGAAAAGAAACCCAACATCCGGTGCACATGCCTGCTTGAAACAGTCGGGCATATCCCATTAGTTGAGCGCCCCTGTGTCGGCATTTGCTGATGTGATCCCAGCTATCTTCACCCATTACATTCTGGTGAATTTACTGCAGCCACCCTTTGGAAAAATAGCACATGGCAATTATTTCAAGGTAATTAGTTCTCCCATACAGAAAAAATACCATTAGCAGTACTCGTGGATGGGATAATCTGTCACTTTGCAATGGTGGCGAGCATAAATCCCACTAGCTGTAGTAACACCAGTTTTGACATTAGGAAGCAACTTTCTTGCAGCTAGACTTCATATGTACTATGTTTCGTGCAACGCCAGTGTTCAGAATGAAAGCATTTGACCACTGCAAACTGTCGTTTTTTTTTCTTCTAGACGTACATATGAACACATTCTTGATATAAAAAGACATGCAGGGCTGTATTACAGCACAGAAATGTTTGGACAATTCAAACTCATTAATTCAGAATGTAAGTTTGAAAATTCTAAGGAATCAAACCATTCTGTTTTCAGTGCACTGAAGTACACAAAGTGCACTTCAGCCACCAAATGCAATTGACAAGGTTTATAACATTTATGAGTTATGACGGCACTGCAGTTACCTTTGTGTTGGCAAGCACGCGAATTTCAGGATCTGCAAAAAATGGAATGTGCCGTGCACCTGTACAGGACATTTCATGCAACAATCAAAAAAGGATACATATTTGGCCAACAGGCTTCTCAGAATAGCTTTTTGCACAGAAATTAGTTAATATAATTTGTTATGCAATGCTTTCTTTAATATTTGTTTCAGGACATAAGTTAAAAAATTTTGAAAGCTGTTCACAAACACCGAATGCAAGCTAAAGAATGTGTTCACATACTACCACTTCAGGGGGGGCAACCTTTTTCTGGTCACTCAAGACCTCAAAGACTGCTGTCAGGGAGGAGTGTTGCAGTGGGTGAAAAGTGAGAAAAAGAAATGAGCGAACACTACACAAGCGCTTTATACCTGTTCAAGCCTGAACTAACGCCAAGTACTCAAATTGCCATATTAACGAGGAATGTTGAAATCTTGTGCATCAGGCATTGTTAATTTTTCACAAGATGCCTCAATCACACTGGTGAGCTTATGCAGTTTTTTTTTTTAATTTGTCACCAGAAATGCCCACACTGCTATCCGTCACTCCTATTCCTTGAGCGGACAGCAGACACAGATTACTGCAAGTCAACGATTCTGACCCGAGAGCTTTGGCTCAATTTTTACCAATGTGCGAAATTTTAGAAACCGATTGATGGAATCGCTATACTAAATAAATGCCACAAACATATTCAAATTGGTATGCTTATTGGAGAGCATACATAAAAAATATGTAGTGCAGGAGAAATTTGGTCTCGCTGCTCTGCCAGAATTTAGTTTTTTTTTTCAAGTGGTAATGATGTAAAAAAAAGAAGTGAACTTGGCTTTTGTAGCTGGTGGGACTACAATTACACCTAACTACCATCTGGGATTAAAATTATTCATGCAGGGGGGCCTCAGTGAGGTACATCTCAAAACGAGGTATTGCACCGTAGTCGAGAGTTCGACAGGATAGTCTGGTCAGGTAAGATCATTGTTAAATATGGACGAAGTCATTGACCATGGCCGAAACAAAAATAAAATAGCGTTTCGGTATCCACAGGAATCCCTTGTTCATAAAGGAATGTCTGCTGAGAAGGTTCTTGATGGTTCTTAAGTAGCATTGAGTGCATGATGCAAAGTTCGGAAGTACATGTGGTTTAAAATGTTAGATGATCTATTGATTGTTTTACTTGTTTGAATTATTAGTGATTCGAGATGGAGCCTTATTGTCCATTTCTTCTCTGTGGCCACGATGCGGGCGTTGTACTAGTTTATCTTCCGACTCGTCGTCTCGGCATGCTCTGCGAGGGCATTTGTAACTGTGTGGCCTTTGGCGACATTTTTGTGCTGCTTGAGACGCCGCGAGAAATATCTGCTAACAAGGGATCTATATGGATCCTGAAACATCATGCTATTGCATTACAGCTGTAGTATGTGGACTTAGCTTCCTTCTCCAGGTTTTGTGCTAAGTAGACATAAGTAATCTCTTGCACAACTGTGGCACAGAGAAGGCAAGCACACAGAACAGCTGTGACATCAACATATGGGAGTTTATTCTTGTAGGTCAGCGGGACCCTAAAAGACATTTACCAAATCTTGGTTGGAAGGTAGAGTCGATTGTGTCCATGCAAAGAGTTTTTGACATGTTAAAATTCAAACGTTACATTTCATACTTCTTCGTACATACGCTCATGCTTCCAATTCTATTTGCACTGTGACACCGACAACCTCTCAGTATTTAGTGAGTTGGAAGCAGTTGCGGGTATGGATATGCTGAAATGTGAAGCAGTGACTTTAATTTCAATCAATAAATAAAGAAAGCTTAATTCATTATCATAGGCCACCATTGATCCAAGTGCTTACGTGAGTGTGGAAACTCCGCGACAGACAAGAGACAAAATGGTAGGAGGGCTAAGCGTCAGTTGACGACACGTATTCTCAGGTGCTCATATCGCATGAGGAAACTCATGGACAGTGAATAGTCGTATTTTTAACAGCAGCAGAAGCGTAGTACTCGTCAGATGTCCACGGGAAAGCAGTTGCCCATCAGCCTCATCAATTGCCTTGAATGCACACATCGACCAAGCAGTCGTTTTCTTGACCACACTTACTCGTATCTGCATATTTCGCGAAGCATTCTCGCTTCATTCAACAAGTTTAGAACACGAATTTTGCAGGTTGCTCGGAGCATGTCTTACCTGACCCAGTCATAGAATAAGAAACCAGACGCAGTGGACAAGCATTGCCGGTCAAAGCAATATTCATACAAAAATCAGTAGCGGAATAAGCCGCTGCACTTGCACACATGTTAAAACACGTTCAGAAGTTTAGAGAATGCGTAAAAACACTGAAAAGAAACCTCACTTTACACTTCAATCCGACTTTCTGTTGCCGCCATTACCGTGTTTTGCTCACGACTAGTGTCCATGGCGATGCGGCCGCCGCTTCGTGCTCAGAAGTATGATAAAAAAGTAAAATGATGCGCATTTTTTACACATAAAATAGGTGAAGTACTTTTTTCCCAATACAATAATACATAAGGTATTGTTATGCAGACTATGAAATTTTCAGTGCAGATCATAACTTCAAGGCACAGTACTTGCTTGTAGTGCTTAATCAAGCACTAATTAACAGTTTAATTATTTGCCACAGCGCACATAATGCAATCACACAATTTGTGTCAATCGGTACTTCAGACCAACACCAGTTATATACTGAAATCCCCAGCACTATGAAATACAAACAAAATCAGTGAGAAATCTCGCATATTATTTTCCCCAAAATTTGTAGGCAATGCTGGACAAAACTGATGAATGCCAGCATATCCCAGTTTGGGGAATGAATGTGCTGTACCTACCGGCTTCTCTACCTGAAGAACTGACACACTTTCAATCATGTACCACAATGATTCTGCATTCAAGGCCTTCATCAAATGAATCCATGCAGGAGAAAGCAGAGACAAGCCCGAGCTGCTTGAAAGTCATGAATGACATCAACATTATGTTGCAAGCTGTTCGTGAAGCGCAAGACATTAATTCTGCCCCTTTGAAAGGAAAGATCCCGCTTCGCAACAGCTTTATTAACAATGTCATAGAACAGACAGGCAATGACAATTTCAAAGCAGAACAGTAATCAATAAAGAGCTACCTAGAGTCCTTTTTTCTAACAAACTCAGAAGTATTGCCATATAGAAGTTTAGAACATGGTTGCTTCCACTAATGTGGTTAATCTAACGAATAGAGCCACCAAGAAAAGAGTATAGACATGTCGGACCTACAGTCAAGACAGCCAACAAGCAGCGACTTAACATTGGCAATTTCAGCCACGGGAAACAGTTTATAGAGTTTAAGTCACCATCCCCCCCTCTCTCTCACAAGTGTGTAGGAAAACTCACCATCAGTGGCTTCACCGACTGAAAACAAATTCCAGTCTGCCAATTACTCATTTACTTCTCTTAAACTTTAGCAAACAGTAAAGGTATACTCGGACATTGCAGAAAAATAGTTATGAACATACGCGTCAGATCTTCAGTTGAGCACCTTGTTGTGGACAGCTATAGCTATGGAAAATACCTGCCACATGAAAGTATAACTTGAAGTACTGAAGACAGAGGTCTGCAGCACAAAGTAATTGCAGAAAGTAAGAAAGTGAATAACCAACCAACCACCCAAAGGAATACAAGGGAAATGCAAGATTGCAACACAGATGTTTATACCTACCCACAGCTCATCTAATGCCCAGTTTAAGCGATACTAAAGAAGCTTACTTACTCTGGCTTACTGGCATGCTTCTTTCCGCACGGAAGCTTGGGCTTTTGGGAAGAAATGCGGGCGCAAAGCTTAGACAACTTTAGGGGCCGAGAAAACCACCCGTACTGCGTTGCATGGTGGGCGTCGTATATGAAATTCCGTTGAGCTGTGGCAAGTCTTATACAGGCCAAACAGGCCGCTGTGTTAATGACCGCCTAAAAGAGCATGTTTTATTGATTAAAAATGGTGTGGGTTCACACCTGCCGTTCCATTGTTCCTCGCATGGCTGTGCTCCATGGTTTGAAGACACGTGTGGTAGGAAGAAGCAGAGTAGTGTTAGCACGTGAATTGCTCGAGGCATATCACATAAGGAAGAAGGGTGATGGTTGTATCAGTGTGCCCTTTGTTGACCTCTACAAAAGTGAATGTTCGTTTTTAGATAATGCAGTGAGGTAGCTTGTGACACGTGCTGCACCATGTCTTTGTGCACATAATTTTTTGGAAATAGATATATTTTGGTGATGTGCTAGAAATAAAACTAGTTGAAAGTTTGGCACCCTATCCTGTCTCCTTTTTGGCTTTACTTTTTTTTCAGCCTTGCACCACAATTCATGCATTTAGCTATGCACCAACTCACCCACAACGCACTACCCTGCAAAACTTGAGTTGTCTGTCTCCGTCTTCTTTTATCTGTGTGTGCACGCCCCACTTTCTTCTAATAACATGAAAATATTTGCGTGCTTTGCATATATATATATATATATACCATGCACAACTTTGAGAGCACTGCACAGGACACAAAAATCGCTATACAAACTGCCTTGCGGCAATGTTATTTGTACAAGGTCAAACTAACTAGCAGATGTGAAAATGCTGACACTTTCGCAACTGGAACTTGGAACTGTGAGAGCAGCCGAACTGATGTCACTGGAAGGAACTTGCAGGTGTCTATGACACATGGTTTCTGTTGGATTTATCACCAGTTTTTCAGTGGAATAATTCAAGCCAAGAAAAAATGAAGACCTTTGTTGTAAACGGAGTGAAGAATATTCGAGTTTAAGCCATCCTGATCACATTAGTTGCTCAAAAGAATCAAACCCATGTGACATGATTAACTGAGGTACAGCAGGAAAACGTTTTTAAGAAGGGCTTCTCTATTGAGAAAGAGCTCATTGGCTGTATTAAAATAAGTAATTTTGTCCTCATCATTTGTGCTGCATGTAAGCATGAAGAACTTGAGCCATTTACAATGTTTACTCAACAAAATTCAGTGGGGAGCACAACAGCTTAAGAGGACCAGAGATCGGATCCTGACCTCTCTTTGTTCCCCTCGAGTAAGCAGTTTGTAAAAGAGCTTTAACATCACTGAATTGGCCTTCCATTTGATGCACTACTAGATAATTGAGTATGAGCAGCCCTTTCTGCATGGTAGCCACAAACAGCAAAATAGTTTTTGATTGTGAGGGTGTAAGCATGCACAATTGAAGAGTGTATGCTATGTAGTGATATTAGTTAATGAATATTGCAAATGCCTCTCAAAGTTTGAAAGCAAATGATGCTGAGATCACCCTCATGAGATATTGTCCATATATATTGTCTGTGTTACAGCTCAGTGTAACCATTACCTGGTTGACAATCTTTTGTACTGTGACACCTGTTTACCTATTACTGCACTATATTGGACAAATTTTCGCCCGACTCCAATGTACTACATCTATACTATTCCTGCAGATATCCCCAAGTCTGGCTGTGTTATAAATGTGAGTCATCTCAAGACATGCTAACATTTGGATTAACAAAAACATGGTTGCACTGCTGCACTGGGACCTTCTGGTGCACAAACTTAGGCATGCCGTGTTGGGATTTATCAGAGGGAAATATTTAGCACTCAACATTTTGTCATTCAATGCAACAACATTCAATTTAACTAAACACGAGCACTAGTTTATTCGGTTTCCTACACAGTCTGCAACACCGCAGCGGTAATTCAAGAGAAGCTGCAAACGTTTAACAGCGCCCACCACACATTTATTCACATTAAACACGATTTTAAACACCTCGTATACAGTCATCGGCCGAAACCCTCGGCTCACGGTTTTGTGCATTCTCGTAGAATATCTGAAAAAACAAGAAAGACAACTAACGAACCCCATTATACAGCGTAATTTTTACATTTCGCGTTTTCTAACGACAAATCCACGTACTCGGGAACTTGTACACACGTTGTCACGCTGCGATTCTTTCGGTCTCAAAACACTTTCCAACGAAGGGACGTCACCGCATGCCTCATTTGTCACCCCTCCACATGTTCTCGCAGTGATCTCAGATGTTCTTGCGTTGAGTAAAGTGTTTACTCTAAAACATGCGGCGATGGCTGACGCACTTAGCCGTTGACCCAGTTGACAGGTGATCTCAACTACACTATATCTCAACTCTCCCTGTGATCTTTTCGATCTCCCTCCAAGCACGCCGGCCATGTTCTCATGTTCACGTGACGCGCTAGGTACTTCACAGCGTCATAAGGAACGCACAGAGGGGAAGAAAAAAATTCTGGGGACAACCTAGGGAGGAAATATCTGGTGTGACGTCAGAGCATCTATTGTTCACCGGGTCCAGCCGAGCTGCGGCGAAACGCATGTGTTTAGTCTAGGGTTCCTCGATGCGCGCGCCCCCCCTGGGGCGCGCGCATCGAGGAACCCTAGTTTAGTCGCCACTCCCGTGGTCTCTAATATTTTGCACTCGACTGTACACGCAGACGAAGGCACCTTCACTGGGCAAGCGGTGACAAGCGATGAATAGTGTCGCTGGGCAGCACGCTCTTCTTCGCAATGCATCGCGGAGACTTCGCGCACGCAGATAACTGGTGCATTTTCACTGTGCTGGGTCACTACGGACCCTACAATACCACACAGCAATTTTGCAGCGACAGCCGTTGCCCCCGTCTCTATGGCTAGAGTGTCGTTTCAGTTTGTAAAGCGGCGGCCTTAATAGCCGCCTCAGTGAAAGCACCTGCGGTGAACAGCCATGCCGCGACGATGCATTGCCATTCCTCTAATATACAAGGAATGGACAGATCATTCTCATGACTGACTTTATGCGTCAATGTCGCATCGATTTTATCGAGAATAGCATTGCAGCATCCCTGGCGACTGCTCACCGTATGAACTCCCTCGTGCATGCGACCCTCTAGAATGTATCCGCTTGTAAGCTTTCGCCTCACTGTCGCCACTCGCGGCAAAAAGTGCGAAAGTTAATAGACAGTTTTTGTTTAGCGTTAGCGTAATAGCGGGGTTACGGCAAATAGCGTTACCGTTCCGCAAACAAATTTGCAGAAAGACAGTTTAGTATAGCGTGATAGCGTAGTTTACGTGCGGCACGCTATTCCATTACGCTTTGAATTTCGCATACATAGGGCACTTAAGTCTACGTGTGTGTGCGTCCAGAAAGTGCGAGAGGCAGCGCAATGGAAGCCAGGAGCGCGTTGTATTTTTACTTCACACGTCCGTCGATCTGCAACGAAACAGACAAGCAGTACAAACTGTCTACCATAGCCTCCGAAATCCTCCCATCTCAGAGGTCATATGCCGTCGTCGCGCCTATCTCCCGACTTTACCGAGAGGTGGCGCTCGCATCTCAGAGAAAATGGCTCCCTACCTCCCATGTTATGTGCCCTTCACACTTCTCAGTACTGTTGCATACAACTAAGTCATGCATTTCACACATATCCAGCATCATGTTGCCTGTTGAGTCTGTGTACCCGTCCATGTCTTCTATGTGTGCGTTCATATCTCCTAGTATAATAATCTCGCACCCTTCTCCTAGCTCATTAATGTCACTTGATATGCATTCCAGCATTTTTTTGTTTCCTCTTTGGCATTTGCTCCTGTCCACAGGTATACAAAGCCAAGGAGTGTCTGCTCTCCTGCAACTTTCCCTTTTAGCCATAAATGCTCCTTGCATTCCTGTTTGACCCTTTGCCAGTTCATACTTTTATGAATAAATGCACCAATTCCACCCCCTTTTCTGCTGCCCTCTGTTCTATTGCAATATTCCCATGCATAGTCAGGGTTACAGGGAGGTTGCTCCATGTCCCTAAGATGTGTCTCCACAAACCCGTATACCATCAGCTTTTCTTGCCTTAGTTGCTCGTCTATCTCCTCCCACTTCAGCCTATTCCTGCCACCTTGCATGTTAATGTAACCTATGTCAGAATGACCTTGCCCCTGGTGCTTACGTCTATTTCTTCTACCGATTCTACGTTTCTTGAATCTTGGAGCCTCTCTGGGTCCGTCTTCGTCTACACTGGTGGTCTTAGGGCTCTGGGTCCCCCCAAAAAAGCCGTAGCTTGGCGCCCTATCCTACTACCTACGCTCCCGCCCGTGGCACCACTGTAGTGAATGCCATCCTGTGCAAAAGGCTGGGAGCCAGACTCGTACACTTCCCGGTTTACCTCCATTACACCGTACCCAAGTGGTCTGCTCAGACCCCTAATGACCCGGTTAGCCTCACGCACCCTCCATTCCATCGCGCTAGCCTGGCCCCGGACATGTGGGATTGTGCATATGGTCACATGCACTTTCACAGAGGTTTCTCTGAGTTTACGCAACCCAACCTCTAACTGTCCGTTTAGGTTCTGGCTCCTTCCCTTCAGCACATCGTTGAGACCAGCATGGATAAAGACCAGATGTTCATGCTCGAGGTTGTCCGATACCACCTTCTGAGCTTCTGCCATTGCGTCAACCATGCACTACCGTCCCATAACAGTGACGTCAGTGGTTTACAGGGTGGTGATGCAGATTATAAAGGACAGACTGCAGGCATGGGTGGAGAGCGAGGAGGTGCTGGGGGAACTACAAAATGGGTTCCGGAAACAAGAAGGTTAGAAGATAATCTGTTCTCATTGACACAGTGTATTGAAATAGCAGAAAAGGAACACAGGCCCCTATGGCTTGCCTTTCTGGATATCAAGGGAGCCTATGACAGTGTAATCCAAAGGATTTGTGGGACATACTGGGCACTCTAGAGGTGGAAGATGGAGTAAGAAATCTTTTAAAAGATATCTATAAAAGTAACAGGGTGCTTATAAAATGGGAAAACAAGGTATCTGGGCCTATAGAGATACAGCAGGGGCTTAGGCAGGGGTGCCCTCTGTCACCTCTGTTGTTCATGCTGTATTTACAAGGATTAGAGAAAAAATTAGAGAGGAGCGGACTTGGCTTCAACCTTTCCTATTTCAAGCAGGGAGAATGGATTAAACAGTCATTACCAGGACTGATGTATGCAGATGACATTGTACTTATGGCTGACAGCAAGGAAGACTTGCAGAGATTAATGGACATCTGTGGTAAAGAGGGAGATAGCTTAGGTTTGAAGTTTAGTAAAGAAAAATCGGCAGTCATGACTTTTAATGATAATCAGGGCAGCGAGCATAGGATACAGGAGGTTACGCTGGAGGTGGTGGATAAGTACAATATCTTGGAGTGTGGATAAACAATGGGGCTGAGTACCTAACAGAACATGAAAAATATGTGACGGCTAAAGGTAGCAGAAATGCAGCTGTGATGAAAATAGGGCACTGTGGAATTACAATAGGTACGAAGTAGTGAGAGGGATTTGGAAAGGGGTGATGGTCCCTAGTTTGACTTTCGGCAATGCGGTCCTGTGCATGAGATCAGAGGTTCGAGCAAGGTTGGAAGTTAAGCAGCGAGGGGTAGGTAGACTGGCTCTGGGAGCACACGGAAATACACCAAATCAGGGGGTACAGGGTGACATGGGATGGACGTCATTCGAGTGCAGGGAAGCCAGCAGCAAGATAGAATTTGAGGAGCGATTGAGAGAGATGGCAGAAAAGCGGTGGGCAAGGAGAGTTTTCAGTTATTTGTACATGAGGAATGTTGATACAAAATGGAGGAAGCTGACCAGAAAACTGTCAATCAAATATTTGGACTGCAGGAGGGGTGCAAACCAGGAAACAGCGGTTAAGAAAAAGGTTAAGGAAACAGAGAGGGGTCTGTGGAAAACAGGGATGCAGACGAAATCAGCACTGGGCACATACCGAACTTTCAAGCAAGAAATTGCCAAAGAAAATATCTACGATAATTCTAGGGGAAGCTCTTTGTTGTTTGAAGCCAGGACGGGAGTATTGCGGACGAAGATGTACCGAGTCAAGTACCAAGGTATAGACACGTTGTGCTGTGCGTGTGGAGAAGAAGAGGAAACGGCTGAACACCTCATACTTTTCTGTAAGGGGCTTAACCCTACAGTGCAAGGCAACGGGGCTGATTTTTTCAAAGCATTGGGGTTTAGGGACAGTGAAGGCAAAATAGACTTTAAGCGGGTAGAAATAACCAAGCAGAGGTTATCTGATTGGTGGATAAATTAAGGCAGGGGTGAAATTTCACCCACCACAAAGTACAAATTATGTTAATAGCCATGGCTAGGTGGCGTATGCCACCGCCCGATTAAAGGGTTCAGCCTCATCCATCCATCCATCCATCAAATTTATCTCGGTAGGCTTAGGCGCGTTCGAAACGAGAAGCGATCTCGAAAACTCCGCTAAATTATCCATAAAACATATTGTCGATCCGGCCTGAAGGTAAGCGAAAGCCATTTACGCAGTCATTTCCTACCAACGACATGAATTATTCAACAGCAACTCCAAATTCAGTTCGAAGCGGGCGGCCGGACCGCCGCCATGTTTTACGTACACTACGTAAACACGCTAACACGGTTAACGTTGGGCGCGTTAAGTTAAGGCGCTCGAGCGCGCTCTAGCCAGCAGAGCGCGCTCTTTAAAACTTAACGGCTAAAAGTGACTTCCGGTGCGTGATTACGGAGCGCGCTCTACGCGCTCCACCCTGGAAACGGTGCGCGAGAGCGCGCGCCTGCTACGGCTTCCGGAAAAATGACGTGTTTCCGACTCTTTCCTCTTATGCAAGTCCGTGCTCCTTGCCCACTCGTTCCTGCCGCCGCTGCGCAGCCGGGCGTCTGCTCTAAGGCATGATCGGGAACTTCGCGTGTTGGCGCGGTTTGAGCTTATCACGAACCGAAAATGACGGCCCGATCATTACTAGCCAGACGCTCAGGTACGTAATCGGACAGTCGCAGTTTGGCGCCTTCTCGTCGCTACGTTCATGTGTATGACTTCTTCAGGTTCCTCATGTTATCATGGAAGATGTTGGGGCACTGCTCATTGAATTGTGTGTCCGTGTATCTGGGCACAAGGTTGATCACATAATCCTGGATGCCTCGGATCATAAGGCTTTCTGTCCTCTTGCGATCGGCAATGAGTCATCAGTCAGCATACCGCGGAGCAGAAATAAATCCTCTGTTAGGGTATCCTCTGAGAACAGCACGAACAGCTTGCATCGCACACATAAGTCGCTGCTGCTTCGTTCGTCGCCGCGCGTTCAAGTTCTTCTAGCTCTTCATCGTCTATCAAGAACTGCAGGATGGTGTTTATCGGCGGCGCCATCTTCAAAAAGCGCGCTCAATGCGATAGCGGTCGCGGAAGCAACACAACATTCGCCAGACGGCGCGTTCGTGCGCCCGAAAGCAGTCGGCGAAAATCGCCGTTAAGTTAAGCTCCGAAGGCGTCGCACTCGAGCGCACTCGAGCGTGCTCCTTTGGAGTTCGGAGCGCGCTAACTTAACGCGCCCCGTTAACTCTGAGGGTAAACGGTATGGCTCGTTTAGCGTTCTGCGCCATGCGCATTTCGATCACGCTATTCCGGTACGCCCGCTATTCCGGTAACCACGCTAACTAAAGCTGTCTAATAATTCACTCGATGTCACTTTGTTATCAGAAATTTATAGCATTCAAAACGAAAAAAACGATACTTTAAGAAATAAAATGTTTGTTCTTTTATTTATTGTATTTCATGTATTCGATTGCGGGAAAGTGTAGGTGCAAGAATGCACCGCATGTGCCCTGTTCGCATTCTACTGAGGATAAAAGATAACGCCCGAAAGAGGAGGCCCGCCCTTGACGCGCCCGAGAAAGGCGTGGCAAGCGGCTCACGGCAAGTGTGCAGATAGACAGCGGGACTGTGACGGTTTTGCTAAATTGCGATAATACGTTGATAACAATACGCTGGCGCGTTTTCCTTGCGCAGTCCTCGTGTTTGAAGCGCGGAAACACTGTGCGGCGCAGCGTACGTTCATGTTGTCATACGCGGCTTTATGTCGACATTTCTTTTTGCCCGCTGTTGTTGCACATTCCTTGCTATCTCCGTTCATTGACTGCCATCGAGCAAAACTCGGGTAAAACTCGTGCGAATGAGAAACTCGGCACATCCTGCATAGCACCCCTGTACACCGAAACTCCTCCGGCGCAACCCCATGCGCATGCGCCAAAGAAAAAAGAAGAGAGAGCCGCGCGATTTGCAACACCAGTAGTGACGTCGTTGCTCTCCGTCGCAGCCGATCGCGCGCGCGCAGCAGTTCTCTCCGGCTCCGAAATACGTAGGCCACGCGTCACACGTACTCCTGAGGAGCAGGCAGCTTTCGATCAGCAACGCCGCGAGCAGAACCGGGAACGAGCTCGTCTACGCTGTGCCGATGCTGCAGCCCGGGCACAAGAACAGGCTCGTGCAGCCGAGCGCAACCAGCAGCTGCGTACCGAGGATCCGGCAGCCTTCCAAGCAGTGCTACAACGCAAAGCGGAATGCAGGTGGCAATGGCGGGCGGATGCCGCCGACCAAGAAGCCTAACACAGTCGCGACGGTGGCGGGCGGATGCCGCCAAGCAAGAAGCAAGAATTCAGAAAGACTTTATTGAACTGCCACAATTAACCCAGTGACAAACACCAGGGCCGCACGTTTCAGCTTCGCTGGGTTATCATCTGTACGGAGCACTTGAGCGGTGATTTTTTTTGTGATGTTTTCGAAACATGAAGCGATAATAAATTTATATGACTGTGACGAGCGGAGGGGGCGGTAATTCACATACCGCGCTCGACACGGGCATTCACTGATCTTACTATAGAGCGCAAAGACGACAGCGCAACCTTAATTCCTTTGTACACCGTCAAAAAAGGTAGACCAGCATTTATGAGTGTGCTACAGCCACGGATGAAGCAACATTTAAAGCTATTCACGCCGTACACGCACATGTAAACACGTAGTGCCTAGCAGACGACGCGCGGCGCAATCCTCACTATCTGTTGTTGAGCCAGTGCCTGCCAGGCGGCGACTATATGCTTGATCTTGCGGCAGAGTCGAGATGAAAGAAATTAGAAGGGAAAATCTGTACGATAATGCAAAGGTCAGTGCCTTGCTATTTGAGGCTCGAGCCGGTTGCCTAAAGACCAAAACATACCGGAGCAAATATTCGGAACTACCGTATAAACCGGATTATAGGTCGAGTGGGGATGTCGGTAGACCCCATAAGTTGGGTGAAAAACGGAGGGAAAGAAACGAGAGTTCTGCCGCTATCATGGCGGCTCCCAACTTTATCTCCTAGGTGACGTCGCGGCCAAGCTGCGCCTCCACACTTGCCGGGGCGTGGCTGGTCGAAACCAGCCGAGCCGCCGCCAGAGGTGCCTGCTGCAGTCACGGACACCGCGCGCGTTCAGCGTGAATTCGGGGAAACGGGGAAACGCGGACGGCGTCGGCAGAAGCTCTGCGCGTTGCCTCGTTGGTGCTGCTACAATTTCTTTCTCTCTCTCTCTCGCACGAGAGAGAGAGAGAAATTAGGGCGACATAGTTTGCCCTAATTTCACGCAAAACGTTCTCGTCGTCTCTACCCCGGAGAAGAAGAACGCCTCCGCTTATGCAGGGATCCAGCAAATCCGCATAAGCGAAGGACTATACAAGGTGGCCGCATACATCGCGGCCCCAGACAACACCTGCAAAGGGATCATACGAGGGATCGACGCAGACATCAGCGAGACCCAACTCCAGCGCATGATCGTCAACCACCGCAACCCGAAGGCTCTGGAAATCAAACGCATCAAGAACACACAGTGGTCGTCCTCTTCGACGGCATGACAGTGCCTAACTATGTCATGTGCGGCGTCAGCCTTCTGCGCTGCACGCTGTACAAACGCCAAACCGAGGTGTGCTACGCGTGTGGCGGTTTGGGACATCGTGCGGACGTCTGTCCCAACCCCCACCAATAAGGATTGCCGAGGCTGCGGACTAGCCTCCCCACCCGATGACCACCAGTGTTCGCCGGTGTGCGCCCTCTGCGGGGGCGCGCATCTTACGGCGGACAAAACGTGTAAGCAGCGCTTTCAAGTCCCATACGTCGTACGAAGACGCCGGCGGCGCCGCAAGCGCGCAAAGAACAAGCCCCAGCAGCAACAGCTGGCCAAGCAGAACCGGCAACGGTGACTCCAGCGCGGCGGGAGCCCCGGAGGGAGCGCTCCGTCACGCCAACTGGTAGACACGCAGCCTCTCCAGAGGGCGCCTCGTTCCCGAGGGCGCTCTACCTCCCGGGTGCGGATCCGGGAAACGCCCACCTGGGCCGATCGTGTCAGACGAAGCAGACGACGCCCGGCTCCAAAGGTAACGCAGTAGCATTGCGGAGCATAAAGTAGATCCCAGAGGTCGCTCAACTCATGCAAGAGAACGCTAGACTCAAAGCAGAAATGAAGCAGATGAGGGCCGACTTTGAGTCGCTCCGTAATTCTTACCCCTCGCAAGCCGAGAAGCAACAGGTGCCCCCAACAGGGGAGCCACAGGCGCGCTCGAGTAAACGTAGGGCCACGCCCCCAGAGGGGGACGCTGACTCTATGGAAACCGAGTCGAATAACAAAGGCCTAGAAAGCATGCAGCGCGCAATCCAGCAGCTCACTGAAAGCGTGACCGCCCTCCTTAAAAGGATGGCGTCCCTGGAAAGCGGGACAGGCCGCGTTAGCTACGGCTAGGCAGCCTTCGAGAGAGCCCAGTCGGGCACCTTTACCCGCAAGCGCCTCCCCCGTCCACAATACGGTGGAATGGCCAATCCAAGGCAATCACCATGGCGGTCAATTCAAATAAGCTGGTTGTGTGGCAGTGGAATTGCGCTAGTTTCCAACGGCGCAAAGCTCGCTGCAGCAATTCGTTTCGGCACAGGCGGTCAAACCGCACGTAATTCTTTTACAAGAAACTCTCGATGACACGCCTACTTTGCCGGGATACCGGGTCGTATCGATACGGGAGGAGGGAAAGCGGGGCTTAGCAACCTTGGTCGCACGGAAGTGCTCCTTCCAAGTACACAAATTACCACTTGGCAAAACCAGGGTGGAGATCATTATGGTCGAAATTATCCCTAAGAATTGGCTTAAGAGCAGTGTTTTCCTTTTAAACATATACAGCTCGCCGTCGGATCAACGGCAGGCATTCGCCACGATCATGACAAAGGCGGTGGCCCTTACCAAGGGGGCCCCCATAGTGATAGCGGGTGACTTCAATGCACCCCACGATTCCTGGGGATATCCCCGCAACTCCACTACGGGCAATCTCCTAGTCCAGGCAGTTTCTGATTGCTCACTGGAATTGATTACGGATCCTCAATATCCGACGCGAATCGGCACGTCGGTAGTCCGAGATACCACTCCGGACCTGGCGTTCGTCAAGAACGCCCCCGGAGCAGGATGGCGAAATTTGCAAGAGAATCTGGGTAGCGACCACTTCATTGTGGAGATTACCCTAACAATTAGCGCAGCCCCTACCAGGGAATTTAAAGTGACGGACTGGATGCCTTCCGGAAATTGCGGGAAGCGGACCAGACCGACTACGATAATCTCGATAGTCCTGTTCACAAGACTACAGAAGGACGTACAAGCTGCGACCAAGGTGGTTATGACCGACCTAAAAGTTGATCGGATGGACGCGCGCCTTGCGCACCTCCTAGAAGCCAAAAACTCCATCCTGGCCCGCTGGAGAACGCACAGACTCCATCGCCGACTGCGCAAGAAAATTGCGGAGCTCAATCGTGCAATCGAAGCTCATTCAATCGAACTGTCCAAACAACAATGGAACGAAGTGTGTTCCTCGGTTGATGGGCAGATGAGAGCGGGGGGAAAATGGAACCTCCTCAAGCACTTACTCGACGATTCGCAAAGCAAAAGCAATCAAAGACTAGCCATTGATCGCATAGTTCACAATCAAAAGGCGGCGGGCGTATTTGAACACGTCCTCCTGCAAGAGTTGGCCGAAAAGTATCTCCCGCTGGGCCCCTCCTGTGACGGGGATTATCCTCGTTACCGGGGGGGCGCAGTGGGGGAGCTCGACGCCTCCTTCACAGAATCCGAAATCTGGGAGGTGCTCCAAACGCTCAACGGTCGCTCTGCACCGGGCCCGGATGGAATCTCCAATAAGCTCCTCCGAAACTTGGACGGACATTCAGTAGCGTTGCTCACCGAGGAAGTCAATAAAATCTGGGAAACGGGCCTCGTCCCCGACTCCTGGAAGACAGCCTCAGTGGTGCTCATCCCGAAGCCAGGCAAACCTCTTGCGCCGGAGAACATGCGGCCCATCTCACTTACGTCCTGCGTAAGCAAGGTGGCCGAACATGCCATTCATAACCGTATATCTAAGCACATAGAAACTAATGAGTTATTCCCTCACAACATGGTCGGCTTTCGGCCGGCACTCTCCACACAGGACGTCATGCTGCTTATAAAGAGGCAAATCCTTGATGATGACACTAGAGACACTAGGGGCATCCTGGCTCTAGACTTGTCCAAGGCTTTTGATAACATCTCGCACCGGTTCGTGCTAGACGCGATCTCGGACCTGGGCCTGGGGTCACGATTCCATGCGTATGTTAGCTCCTTCCTCAGGGATCGCAAGGCCACTGTCAAAATAGGGCAGGTCAAATCCAAATAATTTACATTGGGAGCGAGAGGCACTCCGCAAGGGGCGGTCATCTCTCCCCTACTGTTTAACATCGCCATGAAGGGCCTCTCGGAAAGACTGACCACAGTAAGAGGAACTGGTCACGCCCTCTACGCGGATGATATTACCGTGTGGTGCATGGGAGGGTCTGACGCTGCAGTTGAGAGTGCGCTCCAAGAGGCGCTCGACATCACAGAACACTTCCTACTAGACACGGGCCTGAGTCTGTCACCAACCAAGTCCGAACTTCTATTGTATAGGCCCACCAGACGGGGGGTTAGGTGCTCCACACCCTTAGATCAAGTTCCCATAGCCGTCTATACGAGGAACGGAGAACAAATCCCCAGAGTGGATACCATCCGGGTCCTCGGACTCTTGCTGGAATCACTCGGGGGCAACTCACAGACTATAGCCCGCATCACCACCAAGACGGAGAATATGCTTAGGCTTATCCTCAGGGTCTCGAACCGCCGGGGGGGTTTAAGTGAAAGCAATCTCCTCAGGCTCTACCACGCGTTTCTTATGAGCCACGTTAACTATGTAGCTTCCGCTTTGCGCTGGTCTAAACGGGAAGAGGCCAAAATCGACGCCCTCATGCGCAAAAGCATCAAGCGCGTGCTGGGTTTACCACTCACTACCAGCACCGAGCGTCTCATGCAACTAGGCATGCACAACACCCTGTCAGAGGTGATCGAGGCCCAACGAGTGGCCCAAATAATACGACTCTCATCATCGCGAGCGGGGAGACGTATCCTAGAATCCGTTGGATGCGGTCACCAGGAAATCATGGAGCGCAACGCGACCCTATCACCAATGGTCAGAGATACGTTCAAGGTAGATCCCCTGCCACGTAACGTCCACCCTCAATACAATGTAGGGCGCCGGGTAGCCCGGGCTCGTTCCCTATTAAAAGTGGCTGCGGCCACTCCGAATCTTGCATGTTTCGTTGACGCCGCCCAGTACGGGCGTTCTGATCACTATGTCGCAGTTTCGGTTGATTCCAATGGCTCTCTCATTAACTCAGCATCCGTGCGGAAGGTTTCTGCAACAGTAGCCGAGCAGGTTGCTGTAGCTATAGCACTGAAGGACCCTCTACGTACCCATATCTTCACAGACTCTAGGTCTGCAGCCCGAGCGTTCGCCTCCGGCTCGATATCAAAGGAGGCGGCGGCCATCCTCGGCACCGAGGGGGCTGCTGGTTTTCATATCATAAAATGGTTCCCGGCCCATATGGGAATCAATGTGCACTCTGAGGTTGTTAACGCCAATGAGTTAGCCCATGACTGCGCGCGAGGTATAACACACCGCGGTGGTTCCGGTAGACTCACGGGCGGCGACTTAGGACTGTACAGGGATTCGCTCCTCACCTTCCATGAAATCTTGGCACATTATCAACTTGCTCGGCGGGCCTTTCCGCTACCACATCCTAACTCACTAGACCACAATCATCGGCCTTTCGCATGCTCCGAACGGGGTCGTTCCCCTCCAGGGGCCGATTCAGTCACTTCGCGCCTAATGTAGATCCCCACTGTCCAGACTGTGGGGAGGCGTACTGCTCTTTATCTCATATGCTCTGGCAATGCCCTGCGTTACGCAGCTCATCGCTTACCACTCTAACGGACTGGGAGGCAGCCCTTAAGAGCGGTGACCTCTCAGAGCAACTACGGGCTGTCCAGAGGGCCTGCGACAGGGCGGAGGACCACGATCTTCCGACCCCGACGTGGGTGCGGCCCGCGACGGCTACGGGAACTCCCTGAAAAGGGAGGTACCCTAAAGCGGTTCCTCAGGACCACAAATAAAGTTCTTTGTCTGTCTGTCTGTCTCTCTGCTGGAGTACAGTATACCAGTCACCATGTCATCGTTATTATCGTCATCGCCA
Source organism: Dermacentor silvarum (assembly GCF_013339745.2). Classification (NCBI taxonomy): domain Eukaryota; kingdom Metazoa; phylum Arthropoda; class Arachnida; order Ixodida; family Ixodidae; genus Dermacentor; species Dermacentor silvarum. The sequence continues at coordinate 12,204 of NW_023607009.1, read as the reverse complement.
CCGTCACCGTGATCGTCCTGCCATCGCGCTGACGTTGTGGTCACACACATGCTCACGTCACAAGCAAAATTGCTCGCCTAACACTTAAGCAACGCTATAAAGGGTATGAAAATGATGTCATACCTTGCATACGACTGGGTAGTGCCCGAACGATATACAGGGGCACTACCTAACGCGGACACGTTGCGCCATCTAGTATCTTTTTGCCGGGCCCCAAAAGATGCCGATAGCCAACTAACTGAAAAGAATACTCGCACAACGCTGATTAGCAGAGTGCATGTGATCTGCTTGTTAATTATTTAAAGTGAAGCTCATCAATCTGTCACTTTGGGTTCCATTCCTTCTATCCGCTGTCGGCTGTACAGGTACACATTGATGTCATATAGTCTTGTACCAGCTTATATATGCCGAATTCGGACCACACACCCTGGAAACTATCCACACCCTTAATTTTCATCAATATATATTCGTTATCGACCGACTGTGGCGTTTGACTATGCATTGTGCCCGACGTGTGTTCTTAGTTCACTCCTTGCCCTGTCGAAGACAAGTCCCCTCGTCGAAAGGCTGGCTTCAGCGACATTCTTTGTTAAATTACTGCTTATTCAAGCCTTCTTCCTGTGAACTTCTGTCTTTTTTATTTAAGTTCCATGATTTATGACCCATTCACATAGTATCAATCGATTTAAACACGCGAAAATTGCCAGCATGAAGTATTTCGCCAGTAGAAAGAACAATTATGTTGAACAGATAAATGACAACAAAAAAAAAGGTGACCACTCTTCCACTACTGTAAAGAGAGGTGGGAGCGAAGCTTGTGTTGGCTCATCTTTTTGAACATCGGTAACTTCACCGGTCAATTTTGTGAAAGTCAGCAGAGTAGCCTTGTGATCGCTGCGGTATACTGCAAGGGGCTCGGTCATCTCGATGTAACACATGCCGTTTGAAAATGTCAAATCTACACACGTACGTCTTGCAGTAGTGGTTACGCTTGCAATAAATGGCTCATACCCCCGTGAACACGGCCTTCCAATTGCGACGACAGAAAAGTGAAAATTTACGCTGGAAGGATATGAGCGGCAACAGAGCCAGCTGTGGAAGACGACGATGACGACGAATGCGGTAGCAATGGCACGAGTGAGTTCGCGCGGTTCGGCCAAACGGCGCCAACATGCCTGCTGTGGAAGAAGACGACGACGCTCGAGCCATTGCTGATGATGATAGTTCTGCGTTATATCGCCGGCGCAGGCTAGCGTATACAAGCTTTTTGAAAAATCCGGCAGATCCCACGCCCTGTGGGAATCGATGTTATGCAAAGCAATGTGCGGGGAGACTACCAAGCTAACGAAACGACCATGAGAGCACCAAGACGTAAGCGGCTGTTTCATAACCTACATGAAACGCATGTCGTGACATTCATGTCATGACCTATCATTTATGTTCGTCGTACACTCTTGTGATACTGTGCCAATTTTGGTACCTACCAACTTAACGAAACGGCCATGAGAGCACCAAGACGTAGGCGGTTAGGTAGATATATAGATAGATATATAGATACTCTCAAAGTGGCAAATGTTCGCCAAGAAATTCTTCGCATTTAAAAACGCACTCTGAAATACTAACCGATAAGAAAGAGGCAATTCACGTCATGATGCCTATGTAAAAGAGACTGAAAAATACATTGTCCCTTAGTTGTGAATGGCGCCCCCTCAGAGGATCCAGACAGCTGCGAAACAAGGAGAAAATGAAGGATTTGAAACCGTGGCTACATCGTAATCTGTAAATAAACGGACCTGTGCATTGTACGTACCGTGTATTGTGTTTCAGTGCACCGTTCTCACAAACTAATAAAGCTTTGCTTGCAGACATGAGGGATGTATTCTGATAGATTTTTTCTATGTTGGTTACCGTATGACACTATACTTAAGCTGAGTGGAAGCCACCTATCAGATGGCAACTTTGATATCAAATGTTTTTATTGTTTAGGAGTTTGTCGTCGAAACACGGTGCACAGTCGCAGAACGAACTTACTTTCCTGCAACATCAAGAATATCCAACTTTGCTTTGCAGGGATGCTCCTGGTGGTCTTAGTGCGCAGCTCGTTAAATTTCTTTAGCTTTCCTATCCTATCCGTGTATCTCCCACCCAAGCAGCACAGTCATGAGTTTTCTTCATGGTATATCAGCTTCACAGATTGTCAATAAAACGAGTTTCCTTGCAGACAACAAACTAACCACATTGAGCTACAACAGGCACGTCAGGAAGAACTAAATTCCTCTTTTTATGTGAATGCGATCTTGGAATGATTTTTTATGCATCAGCCTACGCATTCGAATACGTTTCTGAAACAGCATACTTTAATGCCAGTCACTCCAACAAAGCATATACTCGCAGGGTTAAAATAAATGCTTCGAAATACGAGCATCCTGCTTTTTGTATTTGTTGGCATCTCGGAAGCTGCCTTGCGACGTCGGACACGTTTAAAATTTGGGCCTAGTTTTGAAAATCGCAACTTTTTCCGGTGAAAACACAATATCTCATTTCTCCACGACACTGGATTATGAAAACGCTGCTTTAACCAACACGGGTCATTTTCTTCGCCAATTCCAACGCATGATACGAAACAAAACTAAATGATGGGATACAAAATTCGAACAAGTGACGTTCTATTTGTGCAGAGCTCGTGCAGCTTTTGAACTGCGCCGGAGATTTCCATTCCCGGCTAGTCGACGTAAGCCGAAAAAAAATATTACTGGTGGTTGAAGGTAGAACAAACTTCTAGAAACAGCAACACTTTATGACAGATTACAGCTAAACTTATTTAATGTCATATTTGGTGTTTCTGGCTCGTTTCTTGCTTATTTCAAATGCTATCTTGGTTTTCAAGTTCTGGTTAACGCTCGTGTTACAGTTTGCTTGGCTGTCTCGCACAATGAACGTAGACAGCGATTCTGATATGTAAATTCTTACGGGAGGCATATTGCTACATTATTTTCGGTGGCATATTTCATAAACGTACAACTTCTGAGCACTTATACACAAGCACACACACACACAAAAAAAGAGAGCGTCTTGATGTGGTGCGTCAAACTATAACCAGGAAACAAATATAAAACCTAATTTCCACTGACCAGGACTTTACCATCAATTTCAGATCACTGTTATTGGCCCCCAAGACGTCTTCTGTTACTTCTTTTTATTATTATCATTTTTTTGATGAGCATGAACTGGTGCTGCTGACGCATTCGCAGCCTACACATAATTCACTGAGGCACGTCCGACGGAAACGTGGTGGCGATAGTGGCGGTGGTTGTAGCGTTGGGTTGTTGCTACAGGTGGGTGTAATTTGGTGGACGAGGCCAGCGTTGGGCTCCAGCTTAGCGTCTCTTTTGGTGCCACTATACGATAAGTCGCAACACTTTCGGCAAGTCAGTGCACCTTAAAAACCCAAAAAGAAGATGCGAACTGTCCCAGCGGGCTATGATGAACCCTTCTAGCAACACAAGGTGTTGCATGCATGCATGCAGAAGGCTTTTCTTTTGAGAGAGAGATAGATAGAGAGGAAAGGCTGGGTAGTAAACCAGAATCGGTACATTGGTTGGGAGAAAGGGGGTTAAAAGGAAGAGAGGAGGAAGGAGAAAAAAAGAAACAGGAATTATTGTAGGGTGTTTACCGAGTCCAGTAGATCGAAAGAAAAAAAAACCACTAGGCAATGCTTTAACAGTCTCACTGAGAATATATACAGTAACATCTATGTTGGAGGATTGTCTGTTCCGACAAAGTCGGTCATTAAACTTGTGCACTGCGGTAAATGAGCGTCTTTGTTGCAGAATACTGCGGACCCAGTTACAGAGGATGGATGATAGTTTCTTCTTCCCCGCAGTGGTCACAGGCTCTTGTGTTGGTCATTTCTATGCGGAAGGTGTAAGCATCGCTGAACGCCACGCCAAACCATATTCTTCAAAAAAGAGCCACGTTGGTCAAAGCAGTTCTGATGGTACCTGACTTACAGTCAGCGTCGACGGAATGTTTACGCGCATGTCTGAACTTAAGCCCGTTCCAATCACATAGCGTGAATTGGGGTGAAAATATGCCAAGTTTTCATGCAGTGTCCGTCCTCGAAATCTGGATTGACAACTACATGGACAAATTGGGTAGCATATGTTAATCTAAGCCCGAACGCAAGTAGTTTGCAAATATAATAACGTAATGAGCGAGCCGAAAGTCATATGCACGTACTGCTATCGTAGTCGTTATCCAATTAAAATTGCACAGGAGCGTGCGAGGCACGTAGCAATGTAAATGTTTTATTGTTTGCGTATTCGATATTGGGGGCCCCTTTTCGTTAGCTATGGTGGCTTTATTTAATGAGAGTTGTGTGCTATATTTGTTGCGTCAACGTCCATCCCATGCGTACATCCACATAGGTCCCCCAATTTGTTCACCGCTATTTAACGATGGCGAGAGTCAGAGAAATTGAAACGAGCAGCCTGCATACAGCGGAAATTATTTAGGAGTGAACTGGAATGCTTAGAACGAGCACAAATAACTACCAGTCTTGACACACTAGACTAGCGAGTAGCCTGTCGTAACAGATCAGTGTACTTGCGAGGCATACAGTGTATTTACGATACAGTCTTAGAAGTACTTAGGAGTTATAATAACCTCGGATTTGCCGTGGAATGAAAATGTTGTCTTCGTTGTAAAGAAAAAAGACAACTGGGATACCTCGGAGGCAAGTGTTTCTTAAAGTACGGATCATGACTCCCAAATGGGCCATGAGCCTTTTTCTGGGAGTCATGTAGAGTCCAACTGTCACTATCACCAATGACGGTAATGTCTCTTACTGACCTATGACGTCAAGCGTTACGCTATCCACTTCCGTGTTTACACTCCTTCGTTTATCGGTGAAAGAGGGCGAAATTCGGGATGCGTATACACTGTGTTTTTCCTATGATTAAAGAGCCGATGAAGACAACGAGACCAATAGTTTTTTTTTTTCAAAAAGTGGCCATATGATTGACTCTCGGTCATCTCCCAGTCCATCAACGTAGTCATCACCCTACATATAAGATTTCCACTGCTGTTACTTTTCCTGGAGGTGACTGCACAATGCTGCAGTAAGATGTGACGCCAATACGCACGTACTTGAAAATAGCCAATCGTACAGGTGCCTCAAAAGTAAACGAAATGCGAGAGTGGTGGCCGTATTGCATGTCCATGTGCTAGCGACAGCAGCACGTACTAGAGAACATGCGTAAAATAAATCTGCGGTGACCGTGCGGCACACTCTTTTGACCACTGCCTCCTCGACTGCTCAGATGAAGAACTTGTTCCAACGGTCGATGCTAGAGGAGGCTTTCGCTCTCGCAGCAACAATTTTAACACGACAGCGTTTAAGGCCCCATGTCACAGAAAATCCGGCGTCGGCAACGGGCTTGTGATTACGGGTGGCGGAGAAAATCATCCAACCACATCGACCGCGCCGGCCCTCGACGAGGGACAAGTTTTTGGTGAACAAAAATTTAATTTCTCACAGTAAAATCCGTCAGCAAAATGGTAAAGTACGACTTTACCATTCGGCGTCGGATTCGCCGTCAGATTGTTTACCAATCCCCGTCGGATTCTAATTTGAATGTACGAGAAAACCTAATTCTGTTACGAGGAAACACAAACATTTCTACCAGACCTGCGCGTGTCGGGGCAATAGCAAACAATAAAATAATAAAAAAGCTGCTAGGGCCTTCACATTTTTATACAAGACCACTTATATTGCCCCCTGAAAAAACGTCTTTCCATGCAATGCATTTTAGTTGAAAGTGAAGCCGACTTTAAGGGGATAGCTGTAAGCTTGGACTTTGTAAGCTGGCTTTCCCACGCTATTGTTGCAACAAATGAAGCCTATTTGCCGTATGCGAACGATGCGTTGCGAACAAGGCACGTTTCACTTTCGTGTTCTATACCGATTCCTATATAAGAGGGATCAACCACATTTTTTGTGGTTAGGTGCTCTTGAAAAAAAAACATCCCTTTTTGTTTTGTACTTTTGAGTAAAACGTGTTTATTAACCGCACGTAGCAGTGGCAGTCTACCACACTTAGGAATCACAGAATCGTGGCAACACTACCATGGTGTTCCCAGCGATGGTCAGTTGCCGAGAAGACAGAGATGGCCAGTTGCCGAGAAGGGCGACCGTTGCACGCCTCACGAAACAAAGGTCGGGCTGTGGCGCACGCCGCGCATTCAGGAAGCAAGCTCTTCTGTGAAGAGCTGCTTGGCGCCCGACAAGTGGTTTCTGGGAGCGTAAGAACCTCCCCTAGCGCCGACCGTTCGAAAAAGCGCTCCCTCATCTGAGCCGTCGTTAAGGGAGTAGTTCAAAGCGTGTCGCAAGGTCACCGCAGATTTCTTTTGCCCATGCTCTGTAGCACATGCTGCTGCCGCTAGCGCAAGGGTATGTAATTCGTCCACAGCTCGCGCATTCCGTTTGCTCTATGGAGCACACGTGCTTCATGTCTCTTTGGAAGTGACAGATTTTCTCAAATAGACCCTAAGCTGTCGTTTTTATTTAGCCAGTTTCTCTGTGTTTACTTTTCGCTTACGCAGAAGTAAATGAATCAAGAACCTAAAAGATCGCCAGAACGAAACTCCTGCCCGGAAGCATAAGGAAAGAACCCAGAAGAATGTAGAAAATAAATAAATAAATAAATACATTGTAGTGGCCGACTTGTGTACAATCCTTGTGCGAAGCGCACGCATCCAGCTTCGACAATGGTAAACTCGCCTCCTCCCAGGCTAGCGGCAGCGACGCGCGACGCGTCCGCCGCGAACGCCAAGAGCTCGCCCCGAGAGACGCGCCCGTCGCGTCGCCGGCTGCCGCCGCTACCTCAGAACGACTTCAAAATCACTCTGCGCCCCCAAATCAAATGCAGTTCCAATCTCGCTCAAATCCCGCTCAAATCCAGCGCTTAATGTAGCTCCAATTCTGCTCAAATCATGCGCTTGTGGAGTTCAAATCCAGCGCTAATGCAGCTCCACAAACGTGAATCCTGGGGAAGTGTGAAGCAGTGATGCGCCGGTGTTTCCCGCGATAACTCCACAGGAAAAGCACAGTTGGCGCATCACCGCTTCGCGTCTTCTGTCTTCTTCACGGGACCTGCAGGGTGGTAGCGCCCTCTCTTGCGCTGCGCTGGTATCAGTCTGGCGTTTCTGAACCAATTTTAACGAGTTTCTGCTATTTAATGCGCTTAATGCTTCATTTTCCTGACTTTTAACTTATTCTCAATCGTTTTAGTTTATTTTGAACTGGTTATGATCAATTCTGCACTTGTTTTGACCCTGTTTTGAGCACTTGTTCTTGAGCGTGATCACGACAGATCACACGCAACGCCGAAAGCCCGAGCCCTAAAGTGCTTCGCACTTAACACATAAACTGATAAGAGGTTTATTGGCGGTGCGTTCCTTTGGTCCAAGGACGGTACGAGTACGAACGGCGAGGCAGCGTGAGGCACCGTCTCGAAAGACACCAGCGACCAGCAGCGCGAGCAGGCTGAGCCAAGCGTTGGCGATGCTGCTGGACACACAGTGAGAACACAGTGAGGGCAACACAGCGAATGCCGGGACAAAATATGTGTGTTAATGAAAAAGCTGTCAACAGCGAGCCACATTCTGCTAACCACGAAATTCTCCAATGTGAAATGAAGAGGACGACTCTAAATGTATCAAAAATAGCGGCCCACCACAAGGAGCCGTATCAACATGGAGGAAGGAAAATGTAGGAGGGAGCATGGTAATGGAGAGGACGATGCACTGACTTCAGAAGAAAAAGAAAACGTTTCAAAATACAGAAATGCTCCAGTATACAGAAACGATAAGGAAAGCAGGAATGATACAGAATACACGAATACCAAGAAAAACCGAAATGTTCTTGAGTGTAAGTGTAGAGCATAAGCTGTGAGTGAAATAGACATCGTCACCGGTTACAAGAGCTATCTGCTGCACAGCACGTCTTAGTTTTCTCTCCTCTTAGTCCTATATTTTTTTTTTTTGGTTTCGTTTGGTTATCCCACCCGGCCCAGCTGCCTCTGAAACAATCTCGGGAAGAGGCCCGTGCTCGGCAGCAAGCTTGTTGTGAAAATAGTGGGTACAGGGGCATAGAGAACTGCGATTTTAGCTTTACTTTTTCTTTGCATTTGCTCTTTTTTCTGCTTCTCTCTGTCTATCTATATACCGAGTTTTCGCCTATGCGGTTGCTGGCTGACGACGGCTTTTGAATACCTGTAGATGAAGGAAGCGGATTTGTAGAAATACGAGCTCGACAGGCTCGTATACGTATAACGATTTCAACTGCTTCCATGTGTTTTGCGTAAACGGTGTGGGAGTAGGAAAAAATATTCAATTTCCGACGAGACAAGCTTAAGGTAATACGAATGCAAATGCTTCGGAATACACTCGTTACGCTGTAGACGTATACAATACTTGAGATCGGGAACGAGGTACGCTGTATTCTTTTGATTTTGCCATAATGAAATCGCAATATTCAAACGCCACTATTGTGTAAGGGCTTTTGGGTTTCGCGTTAGCTGGAGGTACCATCCCACAGCTATCAACCACCAGCTGTTGCGACCCGTGTCCGAGCGGTCATTCCGAGTTTACGTGGCTGGTGATGTGCCAGGTGCCGGTCATCAAGAGGTACGGGGCGACGTCCAAGAGGAGCAAAAAGAAGTTTATTCACTGCATTTACATTTTGAGAGATTCAAAGTACGAGCACGAACGAGCACACCGCACAGCACTGAAGGTCCGCTTTTGAAGCCCTGAAGGGGAATTCACTGTTGTTCTCGTCCAATCACAATTGCCAAAACGTCGTAAAATCCCGCCCCTGACGTTGCACCATTTCGCCGGATTACGCCTACAAGGTTGCGCAACCACTCCCACATACGGGCAACCGCTTGGCGACTTGGGAACCTCAACTTTGATCCGTTCCACGGAAATTCTAGCTGTTAGCCCCTTGCAAGAATGATGGGGCGTTTCATGAAGATCAGCTTGACAGAGAGATGGGCCTTCACGTTAAATAGTGTTTCCACGAAGGGCGGCGTTGTCGTCGTCTGAAGTGAGATCTTTTGTTTGACGTTCATAGTCCATACTGTGTTGGAAAAGAGCGACGATGTCGTTTAACGACGCACGAGACCGATGACTCAGAATTCGTCTCGCCCATCAGCTCTGAGCTGTCGGACAGCCGAAGATACGAAACATTATGACGCATCCATTTGTCTCGGGTGACGCTGGTCAAGTCGCCAGCTCACTGGCCTTGCAAAAACGAAGGGGTATGAATGGCATTTAAACGCCGCACGCTTGCAGGTGCAGCATACTTTGACGAGAACAGCCGTCGGGCGCAACTGTGCTAAATAGCAATCGTAACAGGGCTGGCGGGGTGCACAGCGTGATTTCATTCTTTTTTAGGTGCGAAGCACCTTATGCGCTCGGGCTGTCGGCATCTCCTGTCGTAATCGTCATCGTCGTCGTAGTCACTGTAAGCAAACGGCTCGTGCTCGCGCTCGAAGCACCTTATGCGCTGGGGCTGTCGGCGCCTCCTGTCGTAATCGTCGTCGTAGTCACGGTAAGCAAGCGGCTCGTGCTCACGCTCGGCACGCGCTCATGCCACTGACTGCTCCCGCGTTCGTCGTCGTCGTCTTCCACAGCTGGCTGCGTTGAAGCAAGCGGTTCGTGCTCGCGCTCGGCACGCGCTCGTGCCACTGCTCCCGTCGTTCGTCGTCGTCGACGTCTTCCACAGCTGGGTGCATTGCCGCTCATCATTCCGGCGTAGAGTTTCACTTCTCTTCTGTCGTCGTAATGGGGAGGCCGCGTTAACGGGGTTATGAGCCGTTGCTTAAGGCAGTATGACCCCATTAGCGGTGCATCACTGCATGCTTCGCACCTCCCCAGGTTTCAGGTTAGTGGAGCTGCATTTCGCTCAATGGGTCATTCGAGCACCGAGTTTTTATCATGCGATGCAGCAGCAACAGGATGCATCGCATATTAATTTTTAGGGATATTGGAAAATTATATTTATCGTTATTGGGTGTACACCCGTGAGCAAAATATACGGACCAGGGGTTGCGCGAAAAACCTGTTTTTTTTCCTCTGCCTATGAACACAACTTGAAATTGAGGACTGCAGTCCAAACTTGGCATTGCGAACTTTTCAGTGTACTCATCAATTCCAGTTCATGCTTGTTAATTATGAAGAAATTCCATTTTTTCGCCAACCCTATGGTTCGTATACTTCTGCTCACGGGTGTACGTACATTGTGTGACTTAATGTGTTGCTTCTCTTCGCAGCCAGTTTACCGTTGGGTCATGCCTTTTTCCATGCCTAGGAACGATCGAATATAATCTTGGTAGAGACATTTACTGCTACGTGAAGTAACACCAGTGACTCTTACGGTGCATCTAAAGCGCACCCTCCAAGTCATCAACGTCTTCGCTAAAAAAATATATAATATCATCTGATGCAACAGCAACAGGACGCATTGCAGATTAGTTTTAAGGAATATTCGAAAATTCTATTTATCATTATTGGGTGCCAAGATTTTGCCAAGATATTCATGTATGCTGGCAAATATCTACAAGGATTGCACAGCAACCTTGGTTCTCCACAAGTAGAAATATACATATCAAGAAAGGGGTCAGGCAAGGAGACACAATCTCTCCAATGCTATTGACTGCATGCTTAGGAGAAGTATTCAAGCTCTTAGACTGGGAAGGCTTAGGAGTGAGGATCAACGGTGAATATCTTAACAACCTTCGGTTTGCAGATGTTATTGTCTTATTAAGCAACAATGGGGGCGAATTACAGCTAATGATTGAGGACCTTAACCGAGAAAGTGTAAGAGTGGGGTTGAAGATTAACATGCAGAAGACACAGATAATGTTAAAAAGCCTGGCAAGAGAACAAGGATTGAGGATCGCCAGTCAGCCTCTAGAGCCTGTAAAGGAGTACGCTTATCTAGGTCAATTACTCAAAGGGGACACTGATCATGAGAAATAAATTTACAGAAGAATAAAATTGGGTTGGAGTGCATACGGTAGGCATTGCCAAATCCTGACTGGGAGCTTACCACTGTCGTTGAAAAGAAAAGTGTACAATCACCGCATTCTACCGGTACTAACAGATGGGTCAGAAACTTCGAGGTTAACAGAGAAGTTCGTGAACAAGTTAAGGACCGCACAAAGAGCGATAGGACGAAAAATGTTAGGCCTAACGTTAAGAGACAGGAAGAGCGCGGTGTGGATCAGAAAACAAACGGAGATAGCGGATATTCTAGTTGACATTAAGCAGAAGAAATGGAGCTGGGCAGGCCATGTAATGCGTAGGATGGATAACCGTTGGACCATTAGAGTTACAGAATTGATACGAAGGGAAGGGAAGCGCAGTCCTGGACGGCAGAAAACTAGGTGGGGTGATGAAGTTAGAAAATTTGCAGGCGCAAGCTGGAATCAGCTAGCGCAAGACGGGTAATTGGATATCACAGGGAGAGGCCTTCGTCTTGCATTAAACATAATTATAGGCTGATGATTATGATGATTATTGGGTGTACATCGCCCGACTTAATGCTCTTCGCTGCCAGTTTGCCACTGGGTGATGCCTTTCTTATTTTTTTTTTTTTTTGCGGGAAAGTGCTGTGATATCCGTAAAGTTGTATGGTAGTATACAAACGTGCAAGGTTGAAGGCAGCTAATTGTGTTAAGTGGTGATAATGACACGACTGCTGTAAAACAAGCAAACCACACCAACGCTGCCACAAACGGGCTTGTGCTCATTGCTCATTGTTCAGTGCTCCGATCGCAAAATAAAGGAACATAATTTGATCTTTGATTCCTCCCCTAATCAAAGCATAAGTATGGCTGTCACGATAGCGGCTTGACAAGGGCATGCCATTTTTGTGAACGCGTTTTTCCTGCGGCATTTTTTTGCGAAGTCATGTTAGGGATGATAAGATCCGCTTATAAGTTACGTTAAAGTGAGAAAAATTACGGCCTGCGAAACAGTGTCATTGTAGACAATCAGTTATTCATTAAAAGAATTGAGTTATCACCAGTCACAACTCTCGCCAGTGCTCCCCCATTTTATACCACACCTACTCATCCATAAATTTCGTTCTTGTGGCCTTTAAGGATACAGCATAAACGGCACACCAAAACGTTAATG
>NW_023607008.1:0-40001 GCF_013339745.2 Dermacentor silvarum | reverse complement strand
TAAAGAAGAACTTCACGCCTCTCCGAGCCAACTACCTCCTCGTGGTACCCTCAGCATTGCGTCCAGAGGTTTTGCAAGCTCTCCATGACGACCCAACGGCTGGACACCTCGGTTTTTCCCGCACGCTCGCGAGGATACAAGAAAAATACTACTGGCCTCGCCTCTCTGCCGACGTCGCCCATTACGTAAGGACGTGCCGAGACTGTCAGCGACGCAAAACACCGCCGAAAAGGCCAGCCGGACTTCCACAGCCGATCGAACCACCTCGCCGACCATTCCAGCAGATCGGGATGGACTTACTGGGGCTTTTCCCGACGTCGACGTCCGGGAATAAATGGATCGTCGTAGCTACGGACTACCTCACCCGCTACGCCCCCCCCCCCCCCCCCCCAAAAAAAAAAGCCTTGCCCAAAGGCAGTGCCGCCGAGGTAGCCAGATTCTTCGTTGAGAACATCCTCCTGCGTCACGGTGCCCCAGAAATCCTCATCACCGACAGAGGTACGGCCTTCACGGCAGAACTAACTCAAGCCATCCTGCGATACAGCCAGACAAGCCATCGACGGACCACCGCCTACCACCCACAGACGAATGGCCTCACCGAGCGCCTAAATAAGACCATCGCCGACATGCTGGCAATGTACGTCGACGTCGAACACAAGACGTGGTATGCCATCCTTCCGTACGTGACGTTCGCATACAACACGGCCGTACAAGAAACGACGCACATGGCGCCGTTCAACCTGGTCTACGGTAGGAACCCGGCAACGACGCTTGACGCCATGCTACCGGACGTTACCGACGAAGAAAATGTCGACGTTGCCACCTATTTGCAGCGTGCCGAAGAAGGTCGACAGCTCGCCCGCCTGCGCATCAAGAACCAGCAGAGGACTGACAGCCGACACTACAATCTTCGACGACGCTACGTCGAGTACCAGCCCGGCGACCGTGTTTGGGTCTGGACTCCGATACGCCGACTAGGGCTTAGCGAGAAACTGTTACGTCGCTATTTCGGACCATATATAAGATCATCCGACGTATTGGCGCACTGGACTATGCGTTCGTGCCAGACGGCATTTCGCAATCACAGCGGCGCCGCGCACGACCTGAAGTCATCCACGTAGTGCGTCTTCAGCCTTTCTACGCCCGCTGACGAACTTAGGTAGTTTGTTGTTTTGTTATTGCCCTTTTTTTCTTTGCGCGTGGTTTTGTTTTCGCTTTCGTGTTTGTAGCATCGGAACGATGCTTTTTAAGGGGAGGGTATTGACACGATCATGAGAAGGAAATTTACAGAATAAAATTGGGTTGGAGCGCACACGGCAGGCATTGCCAAATCCTGACTGGGAGCTTACCACTGTCTTTGAAAAGAAAAGTGCACAATCATTGCATTCTACCGGTGCTAACATATGGGGCAGAAACTTGGAGGTTAACAAAGAAGCTCGAGAACAAGTTAAGGACCGCACAAAGAGCGATGGAACGAAAAATCTTTGGGGTAACGTTAGATATAGGAAGAGAGCGGTGTGGATCAGAGAACAAACGGGGATAGCCGATATTCTAGTTGACATTAAGCGGAAGAAATGAAGCTGGGCAGGCCATGTAATGCGTAGGATGGATAACCGGTGGACGATTAGGGTTGCAGAATGGATACCAAGAGAAGGGAAGCGCACTCGAGGACGGCAGAAGACCAGGTGGGATGATGAAGTTAGGAAATTTGCAGGCGCAAGTTGGAATACGCTAGCGCAAGACACGGGTAATTGGAGATCACGGAGATGCCTTCGTCCTGCAGTGGTGCGTGCGTGCGTGTGTGTGTGTGTGTGTGTGTGTGTGTGTGTGTGTGTGTGTGTGTGTGTGTGTGTGTGTGTGTGTGTGTGTGTGGTGCGTGCGTGCGTGCGTGCGTGCGTGCGTGCGTGCGTGCGTGCGTGCGTGCGTGCGTGTGTGTGTGTGTGTGTGTGTGGTGTGTGTGCGTGCGTGTGTGTGTGTGTGTGTGGTGTGTGTGTGTGTGTGTGTGTGTGTGTGTGTGTGTGTGTGTGTGTGTGTGTGTGTGTGTGTGTGTGTGTGTGTGTGTGTGTGTGTGTGTGTGTGTGTGTGTGTGTGTGTGTGTGTGTGTGTGTGTGTGTGCGCGCCCAATAAAGGAGGGCATCCCTTTTTCGTCTGAGCAAGCGGCGTGTACGTGTCGGTCCGTCTCAGCGTGCCCGTGCCCCCGCGGCACTAACCACGTGACACTATCCGTTGTCTCTTGTCACCGACGCTCATGTTCTCTAATTGTATGAGCGACACGGACTGTCTAGAACTTTCTAGAAGACACGCGGACACCAGGGATTAATCTGGAACCTTCGATGACTCATGTATAAAAGCCGACGCGTTTCGCCGCTGATCAGATTTCGACGATCGCCGACTGTGTTGGCCGCTATCGTTGTGCTTCGAGTGTAGCTTGCTTTTTTGGGCACAGGTTCGCCCATTAAAGAATCAGTTTCGTCATACACAGTTTTACGACTGTTTTCTTCAGTGTCACTACGTGACAATGTATATCGTGAATATATATGTCTATGTACCCTTTTATTTATTAACTTAGAAATACATTGGTCATTATTCGCGCCAAGCAGTTTATAAACCTCGTTTATTTCACTCTATTGTTGTTTTCTTCGATCATTGTTCCTGATCAATATCCACTAACAAGAAGCGCGCGTAAAATGACACGATATCAATCATAAAATTTTCTTACTATAGCTTCATGGTGCAGAGAGGCCAATTACCTTTAGAGGACAGTGGTAAAAACAGCAGTTCACCTGCCTAAAACTACATTTTGTACCGGCCGTCAAAGGTCATGGGCGCACCAAAGCAACAAAAACATTTAAAAAAATTTACTGCACAGACGTACTGCGTGAAAAACTGGGCGTCCGCGTACTCGGTAGCAGACGACGCGCTTGACAACGACAGCAACATTGATGACGTCGCGTTGTATAATCCATGCCTCAAATATATATGTTTAGCAAAAGGGTGCAAACATAAATTTGCAGTAGAAATAAAGCACTATTTTAAGAGCGTACTATGCGAAATAGGCATCGGCGCCCTCAGCGAAAGTGCGTTGAATATGCCGCGGAGCGCGTCTCCCCCCTATTCCAGTTCGCTCGCAGCGCCCTCGCACAATTTTTCCACACGCGGCACCTTAGTGGGAGAGCGCCGTTCGGCCCACTCGACCATCGTATAGTACACTCTAGTTAGGATCCCTGCAAAGACCGTCTCGTGGTGGAGTTTGCCTAGGGAAAGACGCTGCTAGGTGCTGCTGCTGAATCCCTGTGGTTGCTGCCGGCTCGCAAAGGTGTCATTCACATGGTCTTGCTACCTCTCGCCGGATCGTGATCAGCAATGCGCCATCCTTGCGCGGTGTCATTATCGGCGACAGCCAGATGCAATTCTTGAATAGGTCACGTTTGCGTTTGTTTGACTCCATTCAAACCTGTACATTCAGTTTTGGTGGTTACGACGCAGTACAGCTGGCGAGAGCGGTCTCCGACATGCGTTTCCAGCGTGTCGATTTCACCGTTGTCGATAACGACCTCGACGCCCACGTGGATCCACGAGAAATATGCGACATCAAGGTAAGTCTGCTTAAATCATCAAATTCTAAACATTGAGTGCTGATGTTTTTTTTTTTTGTTTTTTTTTTGTAGGCGTTGCTTTTCCAACTTAAACGCGACGTGGCCTGGCGAGACGCATGTCTTTCGCATCGCGCAATGAAGTGCTTTATGAAACTAATTGAATTTCTCAAAGTAGAGTGTGTCACAAAATTCACAAAGTACGACTTACACACAAACTGCAGACATGATAGCATCGGATTCTAGTTCGAATATATACGAAAAAACATAATCCTGTTACGCTGAAACTCAAACACGGACACCTTTTCCAGCTTCCGGTTTTTTAGGTAAGCACGCCACAAATGTCTGACGATTACGATATTCCCTAATGCGAAATTCGAGCGCAGACGTGTTTTCATTTCACGATATATTGAGGCAAAGGATTTGAGACCGAAATCACCGCGCCTTCGCAGAGAGCGGGGCAGTATGTAAACGCTGGCATGATGAGCGACATCGGAGCCAGCTGTGGAAGAAGACTACGACTAGACTGCACTAGACAATGGTATTTTAGTACACTCTACTACGATGAAGGGCGGCGCGAACAGTTCTTGCTAGGTGGTTATGGGTTACGCGACTTTGTGAGGAGGGAACAGACATTGGGAAAGAAAAGCGTGTTCTTTAATTAAATATAGGGTCCAGTTTGATTTATTCAACGAAAATAAAATTCCTAATCAATTTTATATGTGCGTGGCGAGCAAAGAAAAGACAACGCTATTTAATTTTTTTTATTATCAATAAGTACATTTTTATTTACCCTTTTCGCGGAGCAGTTTGTTCTAGAGAAACGAGATGGCGCTTACGGCGGCATGCCATTTAAGGCTCCTCTATTTATAGAGGAATCTTACGCGCCATACCTCTCCTCAGCGACCGCATACGAATACGAAACCATTACCATACCTTGCTTCTGTGCGATCAGCTGTCGGATATGCAACTGAATTTTCACTAACGCACTGTGCTCCATTCATGCTGGTTTGAACCACGTGTGCATAGTTGGCAGCAAAAATAGTGACTGGCATATTAAGGAATGTAATGAATATGTGGGGCCAAGTTCGCGGGCCGCTGCTGCAACTGTCCGTACATGTTTCCGGCACTTCGAGATGTACGGCTTTCCTCGAGGATACACAAATTTGCTCATCCGCCAGCGTTGTATCGCTAACCTTCAAAGAAAGGGCTTCATCCCCAGAATGTCGGCAAGAGTGAGTACCACTCGTAAAAGAATGACAAAGGGAATAGCGCCGCTTCCTGTCATAATAGGTTTCGCGCACAGTATCTACACACATCTACCCCAGCCAGCACGGAAACTTACACCCACTCTTTCGCCAACGTGTCAAAAATAAGTGAATGGGCGCACACTTGAATATATGAGCACTATATATATATAAACGCACAATAAGTTCAGTTCAGTTCAGTTTATTGTCCTTAAAGACCCCCGGAGGGGGTATTACATAAGGGGTGGGTATAACATAGGTTCCACATTTTGTACACATCATTAAATATATGCAAAGTGATCAATCACTCGCTGTTTGAACAAAGACGGGCAAGCGATGTTAACAATGCAGCAGGAAGGCCGTTCCAGTCTTTAGCTGTTCGAGGAATGAACGAGGCGGAAAAATGAGTGTTTCGGGCACGCGGGCGTGCGACTTGCTGCGGATGACTGGTGCGATGAGAGATGCGTGCCGCAGGAATGATGTATGGCGCATGATGAAGGACACTGAAAAAGAACTTGTGATAGAGCTCAAGACTAGCGATGCGTCGGCGATTAGATAGTAGTGTTAATCCGGATTGTGTTTTAAGTGCAGAAATAGTGACGTCATATGAATATTGTGAGTGAATGAACCTAGTGGCGCGGTTCTGAACAGATTCAAGTGAGGTGATAAGATATGTTTGGTGCGGGCTCCAGATGGCAGATGCATATTCTAGTTTTGGTCGAACAAGGGATTTGTAGGCAAGCAGTTTTATGTTTTTAGGGGCCTGACGGAGATTACGTTTTAAGAAACCTAGTGTTTTATTAGCAGATGATGTTAGAAATATGTTTATGCCAGGACAGATCATTGCATACGGTGATACCTAGGTAGTTATAGGACTCTACTAATTCGAGAGGCATGCTTCCGATTTGGTAAGGAAATACTAGGGGATTACGGCTACGAGTGGAAGACATTACTTTACACTTGTTTACATTAAGTGACATTAACCAATCACCACACCATGTTAGTATAGCGGAGAGGTCTTTCTGCAGGGCTGTTTGATTGTAGGTGTTACGTACAGTGCGATAAATGACACAATCATCGGCGAACATTCGGATATTACAGGACACATGTGAAGGTAAGTCATTAATATATATTAGAAATCCTTGAGGGACGCCTGATGTTACTGGCACAGGGTTAGATAGATGATTATTTATAATGACAGATTGGGAGCGGTTACTAAGAAATTCAATAATCCAATTCAAAACATCAGGATGCAAATTAAGTCTTGTTAGTTTCAATATTAGACGTTGATGAGGGACTTTATCGAAGGCCTTAGAAAAATCCAGGAAGATTATGTCAGTCTGTATGTTACTGTCAAGGTTAGTGTGAACATCATGCAGGAAGATGGCCAGCTGTGTTTCGCAGGAGAAACCTTTGCGGAATCCGTGCTGGGCGGGATGGAAAAAGTGATTCGAGTCAAGAAAATTCATGATAAGAGAGTAGATGACATGTTCCATGATTTTGCAAGGGACGCTTGTTAGGGAAATGGGGCGGTAGTTAAGAGGCGAGTTTCTGTTACCTGATTTGTGGACTGGAACGACCTTCCCGATTTTCCAGTCATCTGGAATGAGACCTGAAGAAAGAGACTGGGCAAATATCAAAGACAAATAGACTGCAGAAATAAGCTTAGTGTTTTTTAAAATTTTTGAGTTAATTTCGTCCATGCCGGAAGATGATGAACACTTGATTTTATCGATGACCGCACAAATACCGTCTACATTGAAGGCAATGGGTGGCATTGACGAGCTTATACTAAGCGATGACGAAACGGGAGGCGCATTAGATTCGTTAGTGAACACAGAAGCAAAGGCGGTATTAAACACGTCGGCGCAATCGGAATCATTAATAACTTCGTTCGATTCGTTAGTTATCTTAATAGTGCGCGTTTCGCTATTGTTTATGACTCTCCAAAATTGCCTCGGATTATTGATTAATAGGTTTGGTAGATCATTGTGATAAAAGGAGTGTTTGGCGTGACGCAGTGCGTCAACGTAGCTCTGTTCGGCTTCATAATATTTATCCCATGCGCATGGGCGCCCACTCTGTTTGGCGGCGCGACACAGCCGCTTTTTTTTTTTTTTTTTTGTTTTCTAGGCGTTTTAGGGCTTTTGTGAACCATGGTTTTTGCTGAGAACGAAAGGTGACTTTAGGAATAAATTTCTTTGTAAGTTCACTTAGTTTGTTTTTGAAGCGCCTCCAATTGCTGTTATCGGTAGTGACGGTACTACACCGATAGCGCGCGAATGGTCGAAGCTGAATGTTTCGTGACGGTCCACAAGAGTAAGCGAGTTAGTAGCGATAATACGCATTCGCTACAAGGTATTACAATGTGCAGAACAGCTACGTTTCAAGCCTTGTGCGGAGCAAGAACAAATCTAACGGAACTGAGCACACCCGGCACGAGCGATTAGGCAGGAAATGATCAGATAGTGACCGCACGGAGGAACCTTACTGAGTCAGAAACGTGACAAGCCGCTGCTTCAGAATATATGCTAAATAAAGAACGATGACCAAAACACCATAACCCTGATTCAATTCATGATTCAAATCATGAACGGAAAGTTTGGATAGGAATACATATTTAGGCCCGCTTTTAGAGGAAGCACCATATACGCTGCTCGCGCCGTTTGGACACAGCTTAATCAGCTCCGAAAGCGCTTGTGCGTGTTCTCTGAAACTGCGGCCAAAGATTCGTGTCGTCCACCCAGTCACCGTCTATACGATACCTCCCGGAATAGAGATTTTCTAGGCCGCAACGGCGTCATAATACACTTCCATTGTAAACACGGAGGCAGCTGAGGAAATTAAGCAATGGGCGCGTCACCACGTGATCAAGCATGGCAGCACCCACGGGATCGCCGCGAAAAGGGTTAATAAGAAGGGACCATGGTGTGGAAGGGACGTTGACGCCGTTATCGCTTGCAATACAATGCAGTTCTTGAAGTGTGCAGAAAGGCGCGCTCGTAAGTTCATTTGTTGCAATACGCCCCTCTGACACGTTGTTGTGTTTTGCTTGTCGACGTTTGTCTGAGTGGCGCGAGCAGTTTCATCCTTTCTTAACCTGTTCATACAAAAGTAGTGAGTTAGGACCGCCAGATAATTGTTTACTTTGTTTTTGCGCGGCGACGCTGGCCAACGGGCTTGGCGCCCGACAATGGGACCCGCCCTCTACACCCAAAGCTTTCGTCACGCGTTTCTGCAACCAATGACGATTACTATCGTGGCCGTTGAGGCACTTGAACATAGGCGGCGAGCCGTGAGCATCGGTTTAACGACGTTGTTGTGCGTTGCGTCATGTCGGATTACGCGGCACCCGCCCCCAAAAAAGACCAAACAGAAGGCTGTTTGTGTCCTGTGTGCCATCGTTCCTGGTCTTTTGCGTCCGAGTGAACCGTCTGAAACGCACTACGAAGCACCATGAAGTCAGGCTGTGCATTTCCAATTTGCAAATTCTACTTATGTGAGCGTTTTCGTGCACCATGGTGAACGGTCTGCCAAGGTTCCTGCCTTCGTGCATTTGTGTAGGCCGCAAATGTACTCATCTGAAGCTGCTGGTCTTCTTTCATCGAGAAATTTGTTCACTGCTTCGAATTTACTGCGGCTCCCAGTAGACCGAATTAACAAAGACGAATGCGTAGTTGTGCTATGAGCAACATTCCGTGATATGACGATGCGCGCTGTCCTGTGGATTATCCAAACACATAGGCTGATTTGTGAGTACTGCCATTTGAACGCATGTAAAAGCTTGTTTGAATTCTCATCGCAGCTAGTCTGTGCTGTGGGGACCAAAAATGTGAAGTTTCTTTGAACCGTCTGTTATTTTCCGAATCGAAAATCAGCTGTTCGGTACCTTCATGAGTTTCTGCTGTTTAGTGCCACCTTTGCGATTACACTAGGGTGCCACTTAGTAGTCTGAAAGATGAAAGTCTCGGCCACGATATCTCCCTCTCTCTCTTTCTTTCAATTCTGTTAACTCGCCGTTACGCAAATATTCTTTGCCTTTCCATTCATAGCTATTTCGTCTATGAGGAATTCCAGCGATAGCTGGAATTCCTCATAGACGAAATATTCCTCATAGACGAATTATTTTGCATGTGTGGTCTTTCGGGTCATGTCAAGCTACATATTTAGTTTTTAGTCCAAACCCAAAATGACCGTCCAGCATGTAAACTGGACGATAAATTGATTTGATTTGATTGATTTCGTCGGATACTTTGAAAATTATTATCTCGAAACTGGTTTAGTCCTGAGAATTCGTTCCAAGTG
This sequence comes from Dermacentor silvarum, assembly GCF_013339745.2. Lineage (NCBI taxonomy): Eukaryota > Metazoa > Arthropoda > Arachnida > Ixodida > Ixodidae > Dermacentor > Dermacentor silvarum. Next base: position 30,856 of record NW_023607008.1, on the reverse strand, counting down.
GATACGCCTTGCGAACTCGGCTGATATAATTAGTGGATTGAAAGATGTGCCATGAAATAATTAATTAAAACGTTAATTAGCGTAATTATGTTAATTCTTCAATTAGGCGTTTTGATTTCTCGGGGGAGTAATGGCCGCCTCATCGAGTAGTTTAGATCAAGGATTGCAACTGTGCTATCTGTCACAGGCAATCTTTAAAAATTTGGTTCAGCTAAAATGAAACGCCCTGTATATTTGCATGCTAAATGACATCATAGAACCATATCGTACAAATGAAGGTAAGTACATGCGCACCAACCGAAAAATAGTAGCACAGGCAATGGGCCGGATTACTGATGTTCCCGTGGGAGAAACAAAGATTTCGGCCTTTTATTGCTTATATACTGCAGCTGATTAAACCTCGAGAAGGTGAGGCTGACAGATACGGTACAATCTGTAAGTAAAAAAAAAGGAATTTTTTCTTACAGGCCGGGCCTGGTCATGCACACGCGGGCCCTAGCTAAGCTTAGTAATGAACGCCCGGGCTCCGGCCGGGCCCGGGCTCAGTAACACGGGCCCGGGTCGGGCCCGGGCTGGTCTCGGTCATGTACGCTCGGGCCCGGGCCGGGCTCGGGCTTTGTATTACGGGCCCGGGCTGGGCTCGGGCCTCGTAAAGCGGGCCTGGGCCGGGCTCGGGCCGAAAAATCAGGCCCGTGCAGTGCTCTACTGCACAGTCACATCTGCGTTAATTGCAGTGTGGATGTCATAAACGCGCCTAAACGTGTCAATTAAATTTCGAGCGCGAAATAAAATGTACAGGGTTAGTTCAGAGTTGGGGCGATGGGGCGGCCGCGGCCTACAGGTCAGACTGCGCGGTCCAACACAGCCGGCGTCGCCGTCGGGACGGTACCTCGCCGGTCCCATCACCGAGGCGATCGCTTCGGTCGCCGCGCACGGCGACGTAGAAATCGGCTACAGCTTGTTTTTAACATGAAATAGTTCTTAATAGAAAAATATCTCGAATGTGCGCGTGTTTCGTAAAGCAGTGCCCTGTACTAAACCACTGGCGCGATCGGAAGCAACGATCCGACGGCATTTCGCCTCGCGGACAGAAACCCAAGCACTGGCCGGCCGTCTCAGCGAGGCGGCACGGCTGGCTTGCTAGTCTACTACGTTTCGTTTGCTAATCGCAGTAAAGACACCGTTTGCTATTCGCACCAGTTCATATAAGCCCACGTTAATCGTGTTGTCAAACATAAGCGCACTATGATGAGCGGCAGGCCAATCGCAAGCGCTGTCGGCCGTCACTGCGGCGGTCAGCGAGCTAGGCCTACGGTCGCGTTCGGCCGCATTCCGATGGGGGCGCAATGCAAGAACGTTTCCCCTAGGGATGAATGGATGGATGGATGGATGGATGAGGCTGAACCCTTTAAATCGGGCGGTGGCATACGCCACCTAGCCATGACCATTAACATAATTTGTACTTTGTGGTGGGTGAAATTTCACCCCTGCCTTAATTTTATCCACCAATCAGATAACCTCTGCTTGGTTATTTCTACCCGCTTAAAGTCTATTTTGCCTTCACTGTCCCTAAACCCCAATGCTTTGAAAAAATCAGCCCCGTTGCCTTGCACTGTAGGGTTAAGCCCCTTACAGAAAAGTATGAGGTGTTCAGCCGTTTCCTCTTCTTCTCCACACGCACAGCACAACGTGTCTATACCTTGGTACTTGACTCGGTACATCTTAGTCCGCAATACTCCCGTCCTGGCTTCAAACAACAAAGAGCTTCCCCTAGAATTATCGTAGATATTTTCTTTGGCAATTTCTTGCTAGAAAGTTCGGTATGTGCCCAGTGCTGATTTCGTCTGCATCCCTGCTTTCCACAGACCCCTCTCTGTTTCCTTAACCTTTTTCTTAACCGCTGTTTCCTGGTCTGCACCCCTCCTGCAGTCCAAATATTTGATTGACAGTTTTCTGGTCAGCTTCCTCCATTTTGTATCAACATTCCTCATGTACAAATAACTGAAAACTCTCCTTGCCCACCGCTTTTCTGCCATCTCTCTCAATCGCTCCTCAAATTCTATCTTGCTGCTGGCTTCCCTGCCCTCGAATGACGTCCATCCCATGTCACCCTGTACCCCCTGATTTGGTGTATTTCCGTGTGCTCCCAGAGCCAGTCTACCTACCCCTCGCTGCTTAACTTCCAACCTTGCTCGAACCTCTGATCTCATGCACAGGACCGCATTGCCGAAAGTCAAACTAGGGACCATCACCCCTTTCCAAATCCCTCTCACCACTTCGTACCTATTGTAATTCCACAGTGCCCTATTTTTCATCACAGCTGCATTTCTGCTACCTTTAGCCGTCACATATTTTTCATGTTCCGTTAGGTACTCAGCCCCATTGTTTATCCACACTCCAAGATATTTGTACTTATCCACCACCTCCAGCGTAACCTCCTGTATTCTATGCTCGCTGCCCTGATTATCATTAAAAGTCATGACTGCCGATTTTTCTTTACTAAACTTCAAACCTAAGCTATCTCCCTCTTTACCACAGATGTCCTTTAATCTCTGCAAGTCTTCCTTGCTGTCAGCCATAAGTACAATGTCATCTGCATACATCAGTCCTGGTAATGACTGTTTAATCTATTCTCCCTGCTTGAAATAGGAAAGGTTGAAGCCAAGTCCGCTCCTCTAAATTTTTCTCTAATCCTTGTAAATACAGCATGAACAACAGAGGTGACAGAGGGCACCCCTGCCTAAGCCCCTGCTGTATCTCTATAGGCCCAGATACCTTGTTTTCCCATTTTATAAGCACCCTGTTACTTTTATAGATATCTTTTAAAATATTTCTTACTCCATCTTCCACCTCTAGAGTGCCCAGTATGTCCCACAAATCCTTTTGGATTACACTGTCATAGGCTCCCTTGATATCCAGGAAGGCAAGCCATAGGGGCCTGTGTTCCTTTTCTGCTATTTCAATACACTGTGTCAATGAGAACAGATTATCTTCTAACCTTCTTTGTTTTCGGAACCCATTTTGTAGTTCCCCCAGCACCTCCTCGCTCTCCACCCATGCCTGCAGTCTGTCCTTTATAATCTGCATCACCACCCTGTAAACCACTGACGTCACTGTTATGGGACGGTAGTTGTTTATGTCGGCTTTGTCCCCCTTTCCCTTATATATCATGCTCATCCTGCTCAGTCTCCACCCGTCGGGGGCTTTACCGTCCATTATCATTTTGCTCACTGCCTCTCTTAATGCTTTCTTAGATTTTGGGCCCAATGTCTTTATCAACATAATTGGGATGCCATCAGGACCTGTCGACGTGCTACTAGGAACCCTCTTCTCTGCCCTTTCCCACTCGCTTTGTGCCAGTGGAGCCACTGCACTGACTAGTCCATCCTCACCTGATTGAGCACATGCTATGTTTCGTTCTTTAAATTTTTCTGTCATCATTGTTCTTATATGTTCCTTTGCCTCATCTCCCTCTAGTCGAACACCTTGAGCTGTAACTATAAACCTCTGCTCTAGGCTAGTCTTATTACTCAAGGAGTTGAGATGTTTCCAAAATTTCTTCGCTGCTTTTCTATCCTTTTTGTTTACTTCTGACAACCATTGGCTCCCCTTTCTTCTGATCTTCTCATTGATCAAATTGGATGCTTCCCTTCTACAGTTTAAGAAGTTGTTCCATTTTCTGCCTACATCAGCTTCTGGTTCACCCCTCTGCTTTGAATATCTGTGTTCCCTGGATGCTTCCTGGCGTTTCTCTATGGCCTTCTTAACCTCCTCATCCCACCAGCTCTTGGGTTTACGTCTTCTGTTCCCTTTTGTCCTGACTCGTACCTTAGTAAGCTCTAGCTCAAATAGTCCTGTTAAATTTGCATATGTCCATTCTGTTTTTGTATATCCTCTGAAATTACTTCCTCAATTTGCTGGGTTGCTATTTCAAGCTGCTTTTCCGAGTAAAATATCCCACCTGGTTGTTCATCATGCCTCCTACCTACTTTCATTTCCCTTCTAAAACTCACCTTAATACGTTTGTGATCACTACCTAGACTTCTGGAGCCATATTCATCTATGCTCATTACATTTAGCCTATCGTGCATCCTATGTGACATTAGTGCATAATCTATTGTCGACTGCAGGCTCCCTACCTCCCATGTTATGTGCCCTTCACACTTCTCAGTACTGTTGCATACAACTAAGTCATGCATTTCACACATATCCAGCATCATGTTGCCTGTTGAGTCTGTGTACCCGTCCATGTCTTCTATGTGTGCGTTCATATCTCCTAGTATAATAATCTCGCACCCTTCTCCTAGCTCATTAATGTCACTTGATATGCATTCCAGCATTTTTTTGTTTTCCTCTTTGGCATTTGCTCCTGTCCACAGGTATACAAAGCCAAGGAGTGTCTGCTCTCCTGAAACTTTCCCTTTTAGCCATAAATGCTCCTTGCATTCCTGTTTGACCCTTTGCCAGTTCATACTTTTATGAATGAATGCACCAATTCCACCCCCTTTTCTGCTGCCCTCTGTTCTATTGCAATATTCCCATGCATAGTCAGGATTACAGGGAGGTTGCTCCATGTCCCTAAGATGTGTCTCCACAAACCCGTATACCATCAGCTTTTCTTGCCTTAGTTGCTCGTCTATCTCCTCCCACTTCAGCCTATTCCTGCCACCTTGCATGTTAATGTAACCTATGTCAGAATGACCTTGCCCCTGGTGCTTACGTCTATTTCTTCTACCGATTCTACGTTTCTTGAATCTGAATCTTGGAGCCTCTCTGGGTCCGTCTTCGTCTACACTGGTGGTCTTAGGGCTCTGGGTCCCCCCAAAAAAGCCGTAGCTTGGCGCCCTATCCTACTACCTACGCTCCCGCCCGTGGCACCACTGTAGTGAATGCCATCCTGTGCAAAAGGCTGGGAGCCAGACTCGTACACTTCCCGGTTTACCTCCATTATACCGTACCCAAGTGGTCTGCTCAGACCCCTAATGACCCGGTTAGCCTCACGCACCCTCCATTCCATCGCGCTAGCCTGGCCCCGGACATGTGGGATTGTGCATATGGTCACATGCACTTTCGCAGAGGTTTCTCTGAGTTTACGCAACCCAACCTCTAACTGTCCGTTTAGGTTCTGGCTCCTTCCCTTCAGCACATCGTTGAGACCAGCATGGATAACGACCAGATGTTCATGCTCGAGGTTGTCCGATACCACCTTCTGAGCTTTTGCCATTGCGTCAACCATGCACTTCCCTGACTGGGCCTCCACCCTCACCCGCCCGTCTGCCTTCACTGTTGTAAGGACGCCCTCCTTAACCCTAGCTACGTTGGAGTCCCCTACCACTAGGACCCTTCGCTCTACACGTTTGCCTCCCGCCTGCGATTGACGTCCTCCAGTTCGCGCTAGCTGGTTCTCCACCCGCCCTGCGCTACTGACACGTGACGATGTGCTCCCTGCCGTTCGTCCCTTCCCACCCGAAGCCTGCCGCACTACCTCGCTGTAGAGTTGTGGAACCGCCGTGTTGCCGCCGGCTCTCGCCTGCTGTTCAACGGCCCCTAGGCGTCCCTCCCTGCCTCTCATGGCATGCCTCTGCCTGAGTCTCCGCGCTGTCCCCGCCGCCCGCCTGAGCTGACCCGGGATTACGCGCCGCCTGTACCATTAGCGCCTCCACCCGCTCTTCCAGCACGGCCCGCTTTTCCCGTTCTTCTTGTAGCTCGCCAGCTATTCGCTTTACCAGGACGGCCTCGGCCCCCTCCCTGTGAAGCAACTCGCCGATCCGAGTTTCGAGCTCAATTCGCCGCTCTCGCTCCACCTTCAGCTCCCCTTTGAGCTCTTCCACACTGGCTGCCCATTCCCCTTCCATCCGCCGCACAGCTCCCTTAAATCCTTCACACGACCTGCACGCGAAGCTAGCCTCCTCAGCGTCGGCTAAACTGGCGAAGTGCGTCTCGTCCAAATAACACCAACGTTTGCACTCCTCGCACTGCACCAGCTCGTCATCACCCCTGTCCTTCCTAGCCTGCCGCGCCATTGTCCACCCGTCCACCTAACGAGAAAGCCCAATAAAATACCTGGACAAGGCCCCACGGTAAGCCGTACGGCAAACTCGCTATCCGGCTACTTCCGCTAGCTTCCCTAACGCGGTTTAAAACTGCCGCTTTACACTGCTTTCACCATGCAACACGTGCGCCACAACCCACTTCCAAAAAAAAATTTAAACAAATTGAACTATTCACTACCTACTAACGTCCTACCAAACTAACCAAGAAACTAAAAAAGCATGACAAACAATATATATAGATAGCTCGGGTACCCTAACACTTCTATCAACCAAATAAAAATAAACAAAAATTGAACTTATTCACTGCTCCTGCTGCGCTGAGCTCCACTCGGCCACGACCGTCCTGTTCGGCTTCACTCGAGAGAGGGTGCCTCGATGCCCAGCGCCGCCGTCCAGGGTGGAGACAACCCCGCTGGCGCCGCCATATTGTGTCACACGAGCTGAGACTCAGCTACGCTTGCGTTCATAAAGTGTTACTCGCGGCGCGCTTCCAAGTGCTTTGCCTTGATGAGGATTTTTTTATCGGTGTCCCATCTGCATATCTTTATAACCAATAGCCGTTAACTCGTCGAAGGTCGAAGACGTAAATGTATGGCGCCGGGAACATGCCCCAAGTTGCCTAATTCAATCACATTTAATATGCCGTGTGTATGTTTAAAATACGCACTATTTTTTTTGCGCTTCGATGCTTGGTATATAAGGTTTGCGACCCCCTGTGTGTGGAAGTTTTTCTTTTTCGCTGTTGTATTTTGGTTTACACGTCACGCCTCCTTTACCGTAGCCAGCCACTCGCGCACGGCGGTTAGTTTCCCTTGCGTTGCGCGTGCTCTTCGCGTTCGTTGCAATTATTTGACGATATCTACGCGCAATTTTTTTTTTGCCCACAAAACTGTGTGCTGACAGGATTAAGCTGGTGTAAAAATAACTGCGATGTGAAATAAGGTTTAGTTAGTGCTGTAGAGAAAAATGTAACGTAACCTGTCTGTGTCAATCTTGCGTAGTACACACAAGAAATCAAACGATGCACAAAATACATTTACTTATAATGTCTGGTACAATCAATCATGAAAGAGATATGTACATGAAAAATTATGTGTACTGTGTGGCGCCTGAAGGTTATGTTGAAAGACGAGATAAAAAAATTAATTCGCAAGGTAGGCTCGACACACAATTCGGGATAGAGAGAGTTTTTTTTTTATTTATTCATTACATGGGGGGGGGGGGGTTCAAGTGAGTACATCAACCTTATTACACACAATATAAATCGAAAACAAGAATGCAAACAAGAAAACGCAACCGCGGGTAATATTAATCAAGATATCCAGCCAGATATCCAGCCAGAATACATACATCAGCTACCATCGAATACGTCGCATCAGCCAAACACATCGATGGCGAGTACAGAACATTTCATAAATAACCATTAGAACACTGATAACTACATTGAAAAAATAAACAACACTGCATACACATCACGTACAAAAACCGTAAATGAAACTAAGACAGTCAAATACAGATTAGCAATGTTTTTCACTTCGAAAATATAGTCCATGATGATGTAGGGCTGTTGACTTTAACAGACGGCGCCCATCCTGTCGATTTCCCTCGTACTGGTCCTCTTCAAAGTGTTTCTAAATACAGGTAAAACAACAAAAGTGATTATTGATATGAAAAGTTGCCTTGTAAATACAGAGAACCCATTACAGTGCTTAAAAATAAATTTTAGCAGAAGCAATGCTGTATTACCTCGCTTCACACGTTTCGAAGAAATGCACAGGCTACAACAGACACCATGCCAGAAAGCGCCGAAACATTTTGGTCCCATGATGCCCCTTAACTCTACTACACCTGGGCATACCGTGCACAGGCATTTAAAGACCGTCACAGTACCCACTACGATCGGGAATGAGCACGAATGACCATCGGCTTACGATCACCACGCTACAAATATGTACAAGTCTAAAAAATCAGCTATTTAACGTAACACCCTGAGGACCGCAAGATATCTCCTGAGAAATCAGAGAAAATCACAATGTTTCGCTTACCACGTACGTACAAAACAGCCGCTCTCCCCAGACGAAGCACTGCGTTCTTTAGTCCCAAATACTCAGTACCGAAATAAGAAAAAAAAAAAGAAACAAGAGACACACACGATGTGTGCTTCCCGTGAAGAAGGAAAATAGGTGGCTTACGTGACGATTCGTAGCTAATGTAAGACTATTTCGCGGCTAAGCATCTTCGTCAGTCCTCAAAATAAGGGTACAGACTGCGCCCATCAAAACGAAAAAAGCCTATGCGACGCGCGCTCGCAAACCATACGCTACTCAGACAGCATCGGTGCAGTGCTTACTTAGTTCGTGAGCGAACGTAGGTACGTGAGCGAGGATCAGAGAATACTTTCTTATTTAAATGAAAAACACGGTGCGGTAGTCTAAACATTCTTGACACTTACCTCGCAAATGCAGGAGTTATCCGTTGCCTTCCAGTGATCGCGCTTTACTTGGGCTTCCCATCTCTTCCGTCGCTCTGGGTCCCGGGCGAAGCGAAAACAACGCAGTCCTTTACGCGTCGATCCGGCGCACTTGGGAACACAACAGCCCGTCATGTCGACACGATGCACTTGATAGCTTGTCAGTCATGCGGCTGAACACTGTCTAGCAAGTAGAAGCGTCCGCGAAGCATCCGCGCGCACTGTGCCTCGAACTCAGCACCGGCACCAAGCAATCGCAACGGCTCGCTGTGACACAATATGGCGTCGCAGCGAGAAAGCGGCGGCGCGGGGGCGGTCAAAGGTTGGCACCACCCTGAACGGCGGCGCTGGCATCGAGGCACCCTAGTTTCCCCGGGTGCACTTTAAAGAACCTCACGTAGTAAAAATTTATCCGGCGCCCCCACTACCGTGTGCTTCATAATGAAATCGTGGTTTTAGCACCCTCCACCCCCATCCCGTTCAAAAAAAAAAGCGCCATCCTCGCGTGCAAGCGGGGCGGCGAAAGTGGGCGGAGCCTAGGCGATGTCGCTATATGGGGACTAAAATATATCAACGGTGCCTTTTAACTTTTTTTAACTCGCTCTCCGAACGAACAGGTGCGTCTACCGGTGCGACTCATATACGTTTTTTTTTTTCTGAAAAACTCAGCAGTCAGAACTGGCATAAGCTGTGCGACCAACTTCATGGCACACTCAGCACAAAGAAGACCTAGCATATACTGCGAGCCCTTCTAGCTACCATCAAAACGAAGACACAACAAAGGCATGACCTCAAGAAAATCATTCACTCCCATCCAGGAACTGAGAAACAAATTTTGGAAGAAATCAAGCGTAAGCTTGTCGGAGACAATGCCCCCAAGGTCTCCGATTCCCGACCGTACAAAGGCGAACCAAACCTGATCCTCGACAGCCGATCTCCACGCCGCTTTTGCCAAATTGACCCGTAACACGTCCCCAGGAAATGACAAGTTGACCAACAGGATCCTACAAAACCTCCCAGACAAGGTCCTAAATGGACTCCTCGACTACATGAATAACTGCTGGGACGAAGGTGAGCTCCCGGCAGAATGGAAGCACGCAGAAGTCATTATGATTCCAACACCCAACAAGCCACTACAAATCAGTAACATACGGCCCATCTCCCTGACTTCCTGCGCTGGAAAGCTTCTCGAACACATGCTTCACGATCACCTCACCACGTACCTCGAAGACTCAGGACTCATGCCTGAAACAATGTTTGGCTTCCGACAGCTCCTCTCAGCACAAGATATACTCTTACAGCTCAAGGAAGACCTCTTGGACTACCTAGAACGTCACAAAAAGTTCTCTATTTTAGCAATAGATGTAAAAGGAGCCTTCGATAATGTGAACCATGATGCAATCCTCCAGAATCTCCAAGACACAAACTGCGGAATCCGGACCTACCAATACGTACAGGACTTTCTCAAGGATCGCACGGCTACGGTGGGCATCGGCAACATCCGACGCGACAAATTCGAAATGCCCAATAAGGGCACTCCACAAGGGTCAGTCATTTCACGTTTGTTGTTCAACTTCGCTATGATTAAGATCCCGCAACAACTCGATGACATCGAAGGTTTAAGCCATGCAATATAGGCCGACGATATAACGTTATGGACAAAAGCGTCGACAACCGGCCGACAGCAAACTACCCTCCAAGAGGCAATTGATCTGATAGAACAGTACCTATCAAGATGCGGTCTCCAGTGCGCCCCCGAAAAATCAGAGCTACTTATACTCAAGGCAAGGACCCAGGGAAGACCACCAGCCTACGTCGACCCGGATCACAACGTCACACTCAATGGAATCGATATACCTCAAGTTGACTCCCTCCGCGTCCTTGGCCTCACACTACATAAACACGGTTCTGGCGCAGCTACACTTCTGAAGCTTCAGAAGACCCTAACACAAGAAACTCATCTCATTAGGCGCATAACCACCCAAAGAAGAGGACTTAAAGAGCAAGAAACCGTCCAAATTATCCAAGCACTCCTTATAAGCCGGATCACATATGGCACCCCGTATCTACTCCTCAAGAAAGCTGAAATTGAAAAACGCAACATCCTCATCAGAAAGGAAATCAAGAGCGCACTAGAACTATATACGCAGTACGACCTCAACCACGACACTACTCAAACTTGGCCTCCATAACACCTGGGAAGAAATGAGTGAAGCGCACAGGGCCAGCCAGCTGGAACGCCTTAAGCTGACACAAACAGGAAGAGCAGTACTTCGCAAACTCGCATACAGCGAAAACTTTATAGCAGACTCAGACGTCAAATCCCGACTGTCGCCACTTCTCCATGACTCTATCTCAGTCGCTCCAATACCTCGAAACATGCATGCAACACACCACAAAGACAGAAGACAAGCAAGAGTTCGAGCGCTAAGCAAGAAATACTCAAGGAACCCCAACAAGAGATATACAGATGAGGTAAAATACCCCGGTAGAAGGGCCTACGCAATTACCGTGACCAACAACAAAGGGAATGAGCTAGTCGCTGCCACCATACCGGCCAGAAATCCAGGAACGGCGGAGGAAGTGGCCATCATCCTCGGCATCGCCACATGCAAGGACACAGCAATCATCTTGAGTGACTCGCAAACGGCATGTAGAAACTTACAAAAAGGCCGAATCTCTGCCGCAGCCGTGAAAATTCTAAAAGAGCTATCAAGACGCCAAGAACTACCTGAAACCTACGTCGTATGGACCCTAGGCCACGAACACCTGGCAGGAAACGAAGCAGCACATGCTGTCTCCCGAGAGCATACCAGCCTGGATTTCCTGCCGCACGGTATCCGGAAATCGACGAGGGTGGAGGACATTCCCATCAACTACGCCGTAATACTGCAACATTACCGACTGGAAAGAAGACAATATCCTTTACCACATCCAAAATTAAGCGAGGAAGAAGCCGCCGCCCTCCGCAGACTACAAACGAATACACATGTCCATGGAATTATCATGCACCGGATGCACCCCACTAAATTCTCATACCTATGCCGATATTGTGATGTACCAGACACCCTCCAACACATGGTGTTGGTGTGCCCACACCGCAAGAAAAACAGTCAAGACGATGCCTCAGAACCGATACAAGCCACCGAAGAAACGTGGGAGGCAATGTTCACGGCACAGAGCCTGGAGGATCAGCGAAGTCTGGTGGACCAGGCCCGGGCTGCGGTATTAGCCAACGGCTTTCTGGACTGAGAGAGCCGCCTACCTAGGGCGAAGAAAGAACACTTTCTCCCTGTTTCTAACAATAAACGTTCATTCCATCTCCTCCTCCTCCCGAAAAACTGCGGTTTTGAGGGGGTGCGTATTATATAAAGGTGCGACGTATAGACAGGAAAATACGGTATTTAAAAAGTCGCATAATTGACATACTGAGATTTTTACCGGAAATAATTACTGAAATATAGGTGCTTTCCTCAAATAGCCAAGGCCTTCAGCAAGTGCTCCATCCCACCCCCCGAAAGAAATTCCTGGCTACGGGCCTATCTTTCTGTTATTTTCCGTGGAAAGCATATATGAGCATGAGCGACGGCGACTTTGAATTCAGGCCGGCGCGATCGCAAGCCGTTTTAACTATTTCTACAGCTTCTCCGGCAAAATATCCGTGTGCATTTTATGTAAATAGAAAAGGCAAGGCTTCTATAGTACGTATTAATTATATACATGTTTTTAGTACAAGAATATATACAGCTGGCATTTTTTTCTGGGGTGCTAAGAGTATATAATATTAGTGCCAGCCGGCGTGTCAATGCCCACTGGGTTTCCAGCGGTGCGTGCTGGCTTTGACAGTGCCTGGTGACAAAATGAAAAGGAAGAAAATGAGAATGCTAATCGTACTATCTCGCACCGAACATGAGCGATGAACACTGCGAGTTTACTGCAGAAATAGCACATGGACGCTACACCGGCGCGGCGCCGCGACCGGCGACACGAGCCTCCATGGTTATGCAACTTCTATACTAGGCAAAATGATGTCAGCTAGAGTAAAGTGACGCGCAATGTTCACGTTATTAAAAAAAATCACCGTCGATTACGATATTCCTTTATGCAAAATTTGAGCGCAGCTGTATATACGTGTTTTCATGTCGCGATATATTCGCAACTCAAATGAACTGCAAGGGGCGCTGCGAAAACTGGCCGCGTCTGGCTACACTGTGCAACATGGCGGCTATACTGGAGGTCCCCCGTCGCCGCAACCGCTGTGTTTGATCATAGCCACACTGTAGTTTGATGATTTTCGTGCAGTGTGGTGCCAGTTTGCACTGTTTTGTGGAAGGAAAGCGAGTAGGTTACGCCGACCAAATGATTTTAGCCGATCTGAGAGAGGCACAATGGGTAATGAGGCTGAAATGGTCGCACGGTGTGTGCAAACATCTGGCTTGACAGCGGACCCGCACGAGATTCTGATGAAAATCACCGATGTATTTTTGAACCCATGGGTCGTGGAACCGAAGTACTCGTGCACTGTCGGATAGTCAGGAAAGTACAAGCACGTTTCTGCTGCTTTGATTCACTGTGAAGGCGCGGATAGATAGTCCGGCGTTTCGAGCGTGCGAGACAGCGGCCGGCGAAGTTGGATACGTCACGCTGGCCTCGCCAGGATTGCCAAAATCTTACAACCTGCTCAATTTGGCACGTTTAGCATGGCCCGCAACAGCGCACCGACTTTCTCGATCAGCTGTTGCCGCTGTACATGCGAATAAATGCGCAGCCGGCGCGCATGCACTTTCTCATTTTTGTTCGTTCGGCGAAGGCGCAAACTCTGCACGCTCTTTTCAGTCCAGAGAGCAAGCGAACCTAAAATAAAGCTTTGCACTTTCTCGCGAGCATGCACTACGAATCTTTGGCGAACCTTTCCTGCTACTTTTGCGTTCCTGTTACCTATTTTACATTCAAGATTTGCTCACCGTGACTGCTGCTTCGCTTAGCTATAGTTATTGCAGTAGTTGGCGCCATGTTTCTCTCGTAGAGAACAAAGCGATAAATAAGAAACCGAAAGATATGCTTACTACAATAAAAACACATTTGCACAACATGTACATGTATGGCTTGTGCTGCGTGGTCTGACCACGACTGATTACTCATCCCCGCTTTCTACGAACATGTCGCTTATGGCTGCTGTGTAAACTAATGAAATAAAACAAATGTTTCTGTGTAAATTAATGTTAACTAAGCTACTGCATTATGAATCTAATTAATTTTCCATGGTATTCTATAATTTACGTATCCTTCACTTTAAGTGGCCAAAATTGTGTTCGCCTCTGAGCTGCCAATTTCCTTCATACACTGATAAGGGATACAATTTCTTTGATAATTACGCACTTTCAGATAAGCGCCTACTAATTTGCACTAGTTACACGGGTAGCATGTCCACGTCGCAATGAAGGCGTACCGCTATGCCACCCCATAGTTATTTTGCACGCTGGCGCGTACATATTGTGCTTACATATAGAACGATTTACTGACGTTACCCGGGAGTACCTGAAACTCCGATGTACCGATTTTCGCTGATGTACCATACGCGGTAGTTCCACGTTGTGCGCCGCATGTATCCGATATAAAAGCTTTAATCAATGAAAGCTTGAGTACCGCGGCGACATTCGCATCATAAATTGCATTACCACACCGGCTATCACATGAAACTGCATGTTGCAGCACGCATACGCTGAACGTTATCACGATGGCAGTAACAACCTCAACGCAAACTTCCTGAAGCTCGCTGTAGCGCTTTACTGCAAACGTTGTACCAGCAACAGGATCGCGTTCTCTTCACACAAACAACAAACTGACCCTCGCCTGAAAAAAAAAAAACTTTCTCGAGCAAGATGTTGGGAACACAACTATTGCCGTTGTTGCCCCAGCTTATGATAAGATTCGCAATCCATGTGGCTCTTCGGCGCCGCAAAACTGCAAAACGCAGCATAATTCCACGGCCGTGCGGAGTTGATCGTACATGGTGGCTCCATCGTATCGTACTAGAAGCGCACCTGATCGCAGTGCGAGGGCTACGGACGGAGCGTCTGCTCCGACGCTCCGACCTCCGTGTGAGGTTTCCGGCGCTCGCCGCTAGGTGTCGCATGAATTGCTGGAGTCGCGAATTGACTGGCGCGGACAATCTGTCTCGTGCGGCACGTTGGAAACGGAGCGTAGTGTGGCGCGACTGCCTCGCTATAATCGGGAGATTGCGAGAGGCAGCGCGTGGGTGGCGAGTGGCTTTAGCGAAGGTGCGAGCATTTTGGTCCGGCTTCGTATTGGCTGCGGCACACAGCTGCAGGAATGCCAGTGGCATGCCACAGCTGCAGGAATGCCAGTGCACCGCGAACGTGCGGAGGCATTCTGCTTCACCCTGGCGTGTGCTTTTTCGATTGTCGAAGCCTCCGAGAGAAAGTCTTTGACTGTCGTTGGTGGATTCCGCACCAGACCGGCGAATAGCTCCTGCTTAACTCCCCGCACGAGCAAGCGAACTTTCTTGTCTTCTGGCATAGCGGGGTAGGCGTGCCGGAATAATCGAGTCATTTCTTCAGTGTACAACCGATGCTCTCATTCGGGAGCTGTACACGGTTTTCCAACAAGGCTGCAGCTCTTTCTTTACGGACGACGCTCGTGAAGGTGTCCAGGAATGCGGCTTGGAAGAGGTCCCAGGTTGTTAGTGCACGCTCCCTATTCTCGAACCAGGTTCTGGCACAGTCTTCAAGCGAGAAGTAAACATGGCGCAGCTTGTCGTCGTCGCTCCATTTGTTGAACGTCGCGGTCCTCTCATAAGTCTCCAGCCAGGTTTCAGGGTCTTCAGCCGATGATCCACGAAAGGTCGGTGGCTCCCGAGGTTGTTGCAGCAGGATGGGGGACGCTGGTGCTGCCATTCTGGTTGTTGACTTGGCCTTGATTGCAGTGGTCTTTTCGGGAAGAAGTCCGTACTCCGGCAGAAGTCCTTGCTGCCTACGGCTAGCTCGCTGTTCCTTGGCGACGTTGGTCTCGTCCTCCGGTTTCGGGCTTGGGTCGCGGCTTTGCGGGGGCGTTCGGTGCATGAATGAACTAGCACCTCCACCAGATGTCACGTAGTAGTGACGGTAAAGAAAACAGTCGTAAAACTGTGTATGACGAAACTGGTTGTTTATTGGGCGAACCTGTGCCCACAAAAGCAAGCTACACTCAAAGCACAAAGATAGCGGCGAACACAGTCGGCGATCGTCGAAAATCTGATCAGCGGCGAGGCGCGTCGGCTTTTATACCTGAGACATCGAAGGTTCCAGATTAATCCCTGATGCCCGCGTGTCTTCCAGAAAGTTCTAGACAATTCGCGTCGGTCATACAATCAGATAACATAAGCGTCGGTGAAAACAGGCAACGGAAAGAAGCATCGATAACGTTCTAGAAACTTCCGATACAGGCGCGTCCTGCGCCGAGCGATAACGTTTAACATTTGTTAGCCGGTGGAAAGCGGCCACCGCTGAAAGATAAACATGTATACGTGTCATTATTGTTACCGTCGGCTGCCATTCGGGATAACGTCCGCCCCAGAATACTTCCAGCGCCAAATGAGCTACATTCTTGAAGGCCAGGACGGCGTCGTGAATATGATCGACGACATTTTGGTTTTTGGCCGAGACAGGGCAGAGCATGACCGCCGGCTTCAAGCAGTGCTGGGTCGTCTTAGGAACGCCGGGCTGACCCTCAATAAGTCTAAATGCAAATTCGGTGTTACAAGCGTCACGTTCCTTGGGGTAATTATTAGTGGCAGTGGTAGTTCGCCGGACCCAGACAAGCTTGCCGCTGTCAGGCGCATGGAACCTCCGGTCGATGTCGGTGGTGTCCGCAGACTATTGGGCATGGCCAACCACGTGGGACGGTTCTTACCACACTTGTCAGAGGTAACGGCACCCATTCGTGGATTGCTCAACAAGAAAAGCGAATGGGCGTGGGGACCAGCCCAGCAGGATGCGTTCCAGAGGTTGAAGGATCTGATGTCGTCCAACATCTGCATGGCGAACTACCACCCACTGCACCCGACCATCATATCCGCAGATTCTAGATCGTTTGGCTTAGGTGCTGTTTTTCTACAAGACCAGCCGAGTGGGGAACGTAGAGCTGTGGCCTACGCATCACGCTCCCTCACACCAACGGAACAAAGGTACAGCCAGACGGAAAAGGAAGGCTTGGCAGTTGCATGGGCAGTCAAGCGGTTTGACGAGTATGTCCGTGGTCTATATTTCACCGTCGAAACTGACCACTTACCGCTCACGTCACTGCTGGGTTCCATGGATGTCGATGCTCTACCGCCAAGAATCCAAAGGATTCGACTGAAGCTCATGAGGTACCAGTACAAGATTCTGTACGTTCCGGGGAAGCTGCTGGCAACGGCTGACACTCTTTCAAGAGCCCCTATCACACCAGCATCCACCGCTGAGGGAAACCAAGTAGAGTTGTATGTGAGTGAGGTTGTCAGCAGCATCGAGCAAGACACACCAGTCGACCTTAAAACAGTGGGTCAACACCAGTCGATGGATGGTGAGTGTGTCGCCCTTGTGAAATACTGCAGACAAGGTCGGCCCCGAAAGAGCAAGGTTCCATCGAACCTCTTGAAGTATTGGAAGTACCAAGGGGAGCTGACGGTATGCAAGGAATTGCTTCTTAAAGGAGGGCGTCTTGTGATTCCGGAAGCTCTGTGGAGGGACGTTCTGGATGCAATCCATGAAGGCCATCAGGGCGTGAACCAGTGCAGGGCACGTGCCCGCGACTCTGTTTGCTGGCCTAACACAGGCAAACATATTGCGTCAATGGTTGAATCATGTGAACGGTGCGCAACTACAAGAGTTCAGTGGGCTGAGCCTTTGCTACCAACACCTTTAATGGAGCGCCCATGGCAACAAGTGGGGGCAGATTTGTTCCACCTGGAGGGACAAAATTTTCTGCTGCTTGTGGACTACTATTCACGCTACCCTGAAGTCATCACGCTACGCAACACTTCCACCCAGGTGGTTATTTCGGCTATCAAGAGTGTCATGGCTCGATTCGGCATACCGGAAGTGCTCCGAAGTGATAATGGACCCCAGTTCTCGTCACACGAGTTTGCAAGTTTTGCGAAAAACTATGGGTTCAGTCACGTTACTATCAGTCCTGGATACCCCCAGTCAAACGGTGCAGTAGAACGGGCAGTAGACACTGTGAAGGACCTCTTCCGCAAGAGCATTGCAATGACTGCTTCCTGGCACTGCTAGCGTATCGCGACACCCCAGGCGTCACGGGTTACAGCCCATCGCAGCTGCTCATGGGTCGGCGGTTACGAACACGCGTACCCAGGGACCACGGCAAGCTGTCTCCAGAAATACCACCACCAGACATATTCTCCCAAAAGGACACCACCGCCAAGAAACGGCAAGCTCGGAACTTTAACCGTCGCCACGGGGTGCGAGAGCTTCGGGACCTCTCTTCAGGGGACGAAGTGTGGGTAACAGATGCCGAGTGCCGTGCTCAGGTTCTCAGCAGAGCCCAGCGGCCACGCTCGTACATCGTGGAAACACCCAGGGGTGTAATGCAGAGAAACCGACGACATCTGGTGTCTTTTGCAACCGAACAGCCCACTCCAGATTCAAGAGCATCATCCCCCGATAAACCAAACCTGACATCTCCCACCTTATTTCCAAGCCCGGGGCCAAGCCAGGAACAAGCATCACCCGGCAAGCACGAGAGTAGTGCCAGGCGGGACACGAGTGACATCCCCGAAAAGGTTACAAGGTCGGGAAGGCGTGTGGTGCCACCCAAAAGACTGAACTTGTAAATGTGACCTCGGAAAGGCAGATGTAGTGTTGTGTTGTATTCCAGCCCACGGTGGCGCCACTAACACTAACGCTGCTTACCCCTCTAACAGAGGGCGCCATTGAAGTGGTTCCATTTCATTCTTGTATATATACCATGAGAATAAACAGCGCCGGGCACTTCGTTTCTGACCGGCTCAGCCGAAGGTCGCGTCGTTTCTCCCGTCTCGACAGTTTCCGTCTAGGCTCCTGCGTAGTTTACCACGTTGGCAGTGCGTGAGTTAAAGGGCAACTCCGGCGATGTTTTGATGTCAACAGATGTCAATAGAATTCGAGTATACGTTACTTTACGGATATTTTCGTCATGCCCTGAGAGAAAGCAAGTTTGAGAGTTGCGCAGATTATTTGCAAACGAATTTTGTTAATTCCTCCAAACCACTTTGCTTGCCTGCTCCTCAGCTACTGGCCACATTGTGTTAAGAGGTGAAGGGCGGCATACGCAGAGCATGCTGCGAATTAGTAGACAGTTTTAGTTTAACGTTAGCGTAATAGCGGGGTTAAGGGAAATAGCGTTACCGTTCCGCAAACGAACTTTGCAGAAAGAGAGTTTTAGTATAGCGTGATAGCGTATTTACGTGCGGGACGCTATTCCATTACGCTTTCAATTTCGCATACATAAGGCACCTAAGATATGTGTGTGTGCGTCCGGAAAGTGCGAGGCAGCGCAATGGAAGCCAGGAGCGTGTTGTATTTTTACTGCCCATGTCCGCCGATCTGCAGGGAAACAGACAAGCAGTACAAGCTGTCTACCATAGCCTCCGAAATGTTCCGATCTCCGAGGCCATATGCCGTCGCCACGCCTATCTCCCGACTTTACCGACAGATGTCGTTCGCACCTCTGAGAAAATAAAGCCCCTATATTTATAAAAGTAGCGCCATCCACTTCCCTCCTCCTCCGTTTCACTATCGCGCTCGGCGCGACCAGCGCGATCGAGGCGCGATATCGACAGTGGCGCCGCCTGCGTCGGGCCTGCCGTGGCAGACGACAGCTAACGCGCTACCAGAGGAAATCCGAGGAAAACTTCGATCGCGCCCTGCGGAGACGTTTTTGAGGCGCGATTTTGCTTCGTCAGTCAGTAACTGGTCTTAATAATGCCGTTTTGGAAGTAGCAACGCGACGATGCGAGACGGCGCAAATATCAAGTGTGCAGCAAGCGTTTGCGCACGCCGGATGGTAAACAAAAAAAGCCTTTTGCCCTCGCCTTGTCGGTTGCGGCAACTTAAGGCGCAGCAGCATGCCATCACAACGAAGTTCTTGTCCCTAACAGGTTTGATCCGTTTGTGCGTACAGCACTTTCGTCGCACAGGCCCGAGAATGGCAGTCGGAGCGCGCTGGAAAGAAAAAAATATACAAAAGCGCGACGCGAACTTCCACGTGATAGGAATTGGCCAATGGGGGAGCGGAGGAGGCTGGGGCGACAGGAGGCGGCTAAGAAAGGGCGAGGAGGAAGCGCCGGGGTGAGCGTGGTGGCGGCAAGATCTACGAATGGCGCTACTTTTATAAATATAGGGGCTTTAGGAGAAAATTTCTCTCGTTAGGCTTAGGCGCGTTCGAAACGAGAAGCGATCTCGAAAATTCCTCAAGATTAGCCGTAACACTCTCTCGTCGAAGCGGCATGAGACTAAGCAAAAACCGTTTACGCAGTCATTTGCTACGAACGAAGTGAATTCTACAAAAACAACGCCAAATTCAGTTCGAAGCGGGCGACCGGACCGCCGCCATGTTTCACGTGAACTACGCAAACACGCTAATGGGTCGTTTAGCGTTCTGCGCATGCGCATTTCGATCCCGCTATTCCGGTACGCCCGCTATTCCGGTAACCACGCTGTCCAGTGTCAGGCGACAGCGTCGAGGAGCCGGCGATCATGCTAGTGTTGGCGTGAGATGTTGCATTCGCGAAGAGTTACGTTCTGTGTGGACGGGCACGTCATGGGTGGCAAGTGGTGTCGCGTTGTTGGCTGCACGCACTTCACCCTCGCCAGCCACACATATAGTCTGAGCCGATGTCAATCGCGCTCAGCCGAGATTAGGCCTCTCACAGTCGCGGAGTTCGCGCGGACGAACCTGATCGATTGACCCGAAGCTTATTAAGCCATTTGGATGGGAAAAAAACTGCTTTTGTAGTTCAGTTTTGACCATACCGATTTGAAATAAGCTATTATTCATTTCGTACAGTGCTCACATAAAAAATTCACCGACTATAACGACACTCACTAATTAATGGGAAATTTGAGCGCAGCTCTATACGTGAAAGAAGTATGCGTGGCAATGTTTTGTATTATCATTATATAGGTAGACGGTTTATATTAGGAAGAGAACGCTGTGAGTAACGTGGCTGGCGCGGACTGTCTCGTGCGGCAGATTGCAAACGGAGCGAAGTGTGGCGCGACTGCCTGTCTAATCAGGAGATCGCGAGAACCAGCGCGTGGGTGACGCGTGGGCGTGATTCGCAGCAGCCGCCGCAGAAATACTCCGCTCAGTCAGCGCTTCGTTTCCATATATCGCTGGACGCGCTCGCCGCATGCTTTATCGATGGCGTCATCGGTGAACAGACGACGGCGCGCTACTCTGGCGCCATCTCGTAGCGGCCGTCGCCGCAGAGCCCGTTTTGCGCGGCATTACGCTTTTCTTGTCACGCTTTCGCCATACCCTCCACCTCCGCTTTCCTTCTCGCTCCGTCTTCTCTATCGCCGTCTTTCATCCGCACTCCGCGTTCGTTCCCTTCGTTGTGCTCTTACGCCGAGGACTCATTATTTAGCTTCAGAAATGCACTGTTTGCCTATGGTGTCAGGATGCGCTGTTTGCCCCAAATGGGCAACGAGCGGAGGCCCCTTCGATACAGCAGCGTAAACAACTGCCTCGTTCAGCTGCCGACGGTGTCAGTACTGGTACCGGCCTTTCCGCAAGAAAGCTACTCGACCTCTAAATGAACGATGTGAACGCATGAATTGAACGCATTAATTGTGTGCATGAAAAGAGTACGAAGAATGAAATTCGTGAACCATTCCACTTTGTGAAGGTGAATGCCAACCTATTTAGCACGTAGGCGCGTTGCTCCTCTTGAGTCAGGACTAAACGCGGCCTCCCCATTACGACGACAGAAGAGAAGTGAAATTCAAAATGGAGAACGGCAACTTGTCTTCCTTCTTTTTTAATATACATACGCGTGGACGACGAGACCGCCGCCCCGAGGAGCCGGAAGAAACTAGACACGCGTGACGTTTCGAAAGCACCGCCATCACGGGAGAGCGGAAGCAAAGGAAACTGGATACGCAAGCGCTCGGAACGCCCACAAAGTGACGGCGGTGCACGTAGACATAGCCGACACGGGTCGCACATCGGCAATTCTTTGAGAAACATTTATTATCTACCTGGGAGTCTGATGATCTTGAAAATGGTGACTATTGATAACTAATCTACTCAAAATGCATATCCGAGGGACGCCGACGAGCCAGCTATGGAAGAAGACGGCAAACGCGCGAGCAGTGGCACGAGCGCGTTCGCGCTGGGCCTCACTTTTTGCACGCTCAGAACAAAAATACACGGAACCCTAGCCATAAACATCTTCGCTGTAATAAGTATATAGACAGCATAACACATATACTACGGTCTCCCGCTCGCTGTTTTTGAAGCTGCCCGGTCGCTCATACCAGCGCGACTAAGAGTGATGCGACAGAGCTTACCTGCACAAAATCTGCTTGTTTCGCTATGTGGTGACATTATGTGATGTCACTGATGCGTGGCTTGCATGTATTTCAAGCGAATAACGAGCGGTCTCTGTACCATGCCGCATTAAACAAATGCGCCGGCCAGGGCTTTGGATACTCATGCAGTGATGTTCTTCCGAGAAATTATGCACTCTATAAATCGACATGCAAATGCGGAAAGCAGCGCGCACAACATCATAAAGAGAGTATGCGAAATGCTTCCCTGAAAAGTGGTAAGACACCTCAAATAACAAGCAGCACATATCAAATCATCGGTTAGGGCTACCACCCTTTGGTCTTCATCTTGCAGCGCGATGTGTTGCGCTCGGCGCTGGCTGTCGTGGTGGAGGGTGGAATTCGAACGTCGATTCACGGCTATTGAATTCGTCGGAATTCACTGTTTGACAGCTCCAAAGAGCTGGTGCAGCTGAGATTGTCACCCGAAGACAATGGCCAATGGTCCGGCGTTGTCAGTAATCAACTGATCGTCTGTGGTGCTCTTTTGTAGCAATTCTATTACTTTTGCCTATGACTTTTGACGCCATCACCCGGCTGCAATTGGTTGAAAATGACCGGGCCACGCCCATGTTGTCTGTCGATCACGCGACGTCAGGAGCCCGCACAAACACGCTACGTCAAAATGACGTTGACGTACTCATTATGTGCAGCAAAAGTCATAGTTTTTTAGCACCGCCGAAGGTAGGGTCGTTTCAAAACGCATCAAAAATGGCTGCCCCTGCGGTGGCTCTTCGCCGACGCGGACACGGAGAGCCACACGACGCGTTTGACATGCCGGATTACCATTTTCGATGGCATTTTCCTCTCTCGTATAGGAAACGGTGTAGGCACATACTATTCGGAAGTTCAACTGTTTTGCAGAAGCAATGCCCCTAAACTTTTAACGCCACTGTTCCTGCGGGTGGGTTGTTCAATGAAGACAGAGTAATGCTCTGAAATCCATTTCGAAAAATTATTCATTGGTACTTTTATCCATTTCTTTATGTGCTCGCCCAGTAAGTGAAAAGCACGTGTCCCAACGTTTCCACCAAGCATAGATAACATGAGTGTAGCCATCTTTTGGCTTTAAAAATGGATAACCGATGGCTCGCATAACGACCCTGATAACAGCGCTTTTATCTTGCAGCGTAAAGTGGACGCCCATATATACGCTCAGCGATAAGGGCCACGCCGTAGACGGCGGAAATACGCTTCATGCCGCCAATTCGATCGTTACATTTCCCTCGTGCCAGCTGTGGCTGGCGAACTGAGCTGGTCTACTCGAAGGGGCGGACATTACTTGCCCAAGAAATTGAAATGCATTATCGACTAATTAACAAAAAATCACTCATTCAGTTTTTAACTAATTATCTGATGGCCCATATTGCCATTTCGAAATTGTAGCCGTGGAGTTCGCAAGGGGATCCACTTGGAACGAATTCTCGGAATGACACCAGTTTCGAAATATTAATTCCCGAACTTTGCGGAGAAATGCATTCAAAATGCGTGCAAAACTGCCAGATGGTTCAAACGGGCTTGTCCAGTCGTCGACCGCAAGTACAATTTCAGTCGCTGAAGGCAAGAAAAGGACCTCTCGGATGTGGTCGACGAGGCTGGTATGGCCAACGCAATTTTTTTAGCTTGGCCATTTCCGGCAAAAGGTTTCGCAGGTGTTCGCCCTTGCCCCCCGTAAACATGTGCACGACGTCCTCGAATATATGCTATGATGCCGACCTTGCTGGCTTAATGTTATCACTTACGTCAGCCGAATCGGCATGCGGCAGCTGCCCTTGCGCCGTGTGCCAGATTTTCTTCTTTCCCACCTCCTCCCCCCCCCCCCCTTTTCTATATATTTCCGAGACGACAATAAAACGTTGCATTATGCCTGGAAACGCTGTCTGATTTCCTTCCGGATGTACGGACTTTCCCAGCGGCTCGGCAACAGTGGCGACGAGGGTGGGATTGAAACAAGCGAAGGTTCCTGCAGGACCTGACAACCGCCCGGAACCAACGCCAGCCATGGCCCACAAGTTACCAGACTTCGACGATACGAGAGATAAGTGGCAACCCTACATTGTAAAAATCGAAGCGTACTTTGAAGCTAACAGTATCACCAGATGCGAAGAAAAGAGCCTTGCTTGTTGCCGCGCTCGGAACTTCGACAGTTGAAGTATTATGTGGAAAAGTTGCACCCCTACCGCCAAGTTCTTTGAGCTACAATGAGGTTGTGACGACCTTAAACAGCTACTATAACCCACAGCCGAATGAAATTACCGAGCGGTTCAAGTTCTATCATCGCTGTCAGCAAGAGGGAGAGCCTATGCACGCATTCATTGTGGCCGTACGCCAAATGGCGAATAATTGCCAATTTGCGTCAATGTTGGACAACATGATAAGGGACCGGATAGTGTGTGGTGTAAGGTCCAAGAGCTTACAGAAACAGCTACTAGCGAAAAAGGATTTGTCTTTGGCTGACGCTGAGGCCCTCGCTCTTGCCGCGGAAACCGCAGAACTTGATTCACAAGGCATTTCGGCCGACAACGAGCAGACGCACGTGCTACAATTATCCCAGCAACGTGAACCAGGCTCGAGTAAAAAGAAACCCGTAACGTCACAAGCACTGTGCAGATGTTGTGGAAGCTATGGGCACAAAGCTTCGACGTGCAGGCTAAAGAAGCGGCGATGTTTCAAGTGTAGGCGGCAGGGTCACTTAGCCAGAATGTGCTCGCCCGAAACCACCACCGACAGAGCGCTAGCATTAACAGCGCATACGAAGGACGATACTGAAGATAGCGACAGCAACGCATCGCAGATTTGGTCATTGACCACTGCTCCAGCTTTGGTTCCACCTATCAGGAAATGTTTCAATTGGGGTGGCATCAATCTGACGATGGACATCGACACAGGATCGCCAGTCTGTGTAATTCCCAGGGCAGTTTATGAAACGTACCGTCAACGATGGCCGCAGCTGCAAGAAGCACAGATAAAGTTGTCATGTTATCTCGGCAAGCTTCCGGTACTTGGAGTGCTCAAGATGAATGTTTCTTACCAATCTTTGACAGTAAACTGTAGCCTAACGGTTCTGAATTGTGACGGCCCCAGCCTTTGTGGGCGGGATCTTTTGCAGAAATTGCGTGCAGAAGGCGTCCCTGTATTGCACGTCAAAGAAACAAGCACGGAAAGCACGTCTGCATCGCCGTCCGCAGCACTACTGGAGCGCTACGCGGAGCTGTTCACCGACGGAACTGGACTGCTGAGAGGCCCTCCGGCCCGACTACACGTCAAAGAAGGAGCAAACCCCAAGTTTTACAAGGCAAGGAAGGTTCCATTTGCACTTCGCGAAAAAGTGTCTCAAGAGCTGGACAGGCTAGTTGCGGCAGGCATAATTTCCCCCGTGCCTCATTCTGAATGGGCTACGCCCATAGTACCCGTGCTGAAAAAAGACGGGACGGTGCGGATTTGTG
Source organism: Dermacentor silvarum (assembly GCF_013339745.2). Classification (NCBI taxonomy): domain Eukaryota; kingdom Metazoa; phylum Arthropoda; class Arachnida; order Ixodida; family Ixodidae; genus Dermacentor; species Dermacentor silvarum. Next base: position 5,295 of record NW_023607008.1, on the reverse strand, counting down.
GTGACTTTAAAGTCACCTTGAACCCCGTGTGCGAAGTGGAACAATACCCATTGCCGATTATAGATGACATATTTGGTAATCTCTGTGGGGGCGAGAAGTTCAGCATTCTAGACCTCCGAGACGCTTACAATCAAATCCCGCTTCACGACGACTCCAAAAAGCTGGCGGTCATTAACACCCACAAGGGACTATTCTGCTACAATCGCTTACCCTTTGGCATAGCGTCGGCACCCGCTATATTTCAACGCAAGATCGAGGAGGTGCTAAAGGGTCTGCCAGGTACCCAAGCGTATCTAGATGATGTGCTAATAGCAGACACCGCCGGGGATCAGAATGCTAATGTTGAAGCGGTACTTCATCGTTTCAAGGAGCATGGCATCAAGCTTCGTGCCGACAAATGTAGATTTTCTGAGTCATCAGTAACCTATCTTGGTCACCGCATCGACGCAGAGGGATTGCATCCGCTAGAAAAAAATGTTGACGCTATAAGGCTAGCTCCGGCCCCACGAAACGTCACCGAATTGCGGTCAATTCTTGGCATGATAACATTTTACAACAAGTTCTTGCCGAATCTGTCTACGTTGCTCGCGCCGTTATATCGGCTTTTAGAGAAAGGAGCAAAAATGGGTTTGGGGCAAGAAAGAGCGAGCTTTCGAAGAGGCCAGGAATAAGCTGTGCGCTGCGCCGGTCTTAACACATTTTGACCCAAAACGGGAGCTACTCTTGGAATGTGATGCTTCGCCGCATGGCGTCGGTGCAGTGCTTTTTCATCGCATAGATGGCGAGAACAGATCGATTGGATTTAGATCTCGGACATTGACCGTAGCCGAAAGGAAATACTCCCAGATCGAACGCGAGGCCTTAGCGCTAGTATACGGAGTTACTCGGTTCCGTGATTACCTCCTGGGACGTGAATTCACGCTGGTCACTGATCACCGCCCCTTGCTAGGCCTTATGGGGGCAGATCGCCAGACCCCGGCTATGGCCGCTGCAAGAATTCAAAGGTGGGCTCTGTTGCTGGGAGCTTACAAGTATAAATTGATGTTTAAACCCGGCAAACTGATGCTCAACTCGGATGCACTGAGCCGTTTGCCACAAATGTTGCAGGCGCCGGAACCAGCAGTTGAAGAATGCGATGACATGGTGCTCGCCATCGACGGATGGGACCATCCCGCGGTGTCACGCCAGGAGTTGAAAGCACTGACTGCAGCAGACGAGATGTTATCAAGTGTTTGCCGGTATGTTATCGGGGGTTGGCCATCACCACGGCCTGTAGGAAACGTGGCACTGTCCGAATACTACAAACGGCGACATGAATTGTCCGTGGAAGGAGGGTTACTGTTCAGGGGCCATCGGGTAGTAATCCCCAAAGATGCTCGTGGGAGGTTGTTAAAACTGTTACACGAGGCCCACCAGGCAGTTTCAACCATGAAGACCGTGGCAAGGTCTAGTTTCTGGTGGCCCGGTCTTGACAAAGCCATTCAGCGTGTCGGGGATGAATGTCGCAGCTGTGTACAAGCTTTACCCATGCCACCGACACAGGAGCCTGTAAGCTGGCCCAGTACGAACGAGAAATGGTCGCGACTGCACATAGACTTCGCGGGGCCCGTTAATAACACCATGCTTCTGATTATTGTGGACTCGCACAGCAAGTGGATAGAAGCTATACCGATGCGCCAGGCCACTGCTAAAAACACCGTGGACGCTCTTAGGGCGTTGTTTAGCAGATTCGGACTGCCTCGCACCGTGGTCTCGGATAACGGCACGCCATTTACCGCGTCAGAGTTTGACCGTTTTATGGTGCGAAACGGTATCACGCACATTCGCACGCCGCCTTATCATCCACAGAGCAATGGATTGGCAGAACGCGCCGTCAGAACTATAAAGGACGGTTTAAAGAAAATGACTGGAGTGGATCTCGGGATTGCGCTGGCTAGAATTTTGTGCAAGTACCGGAACGCGCCACATGTAGCCTTCGGGGTTGTCTCCATCAGAATTGCTTTTGGGGTACAAGCTGCGGACGAGACTAGACATGTGTTTTCCACCCAGGAAACAGACAGAACATCGGCGGAAACCCACCGACGACACTACCTGGAGTTTCGCCCCAGGCGACACCATCTACGTCCGCAACTACGGAGTCGGGGACAAGTGGACACCTGGTAAAGTCAAGTCTACCACAGGTGCCCGGTTGGTGACTGTTCAGACGGATGAAGGTGTGGTTCGCAGACACACGGATCAAGTGCGCAAGCGTTCTGCCGACACATCCGGGACCCCATCCGCCGAACCCCAGGACGACCCGATGCCCACAGAGGAGAGGGCGCTGGATTCCAGTACCACGTCGGACGGCTCAGAAGCCCCGCCCCAACTGCGGCGTTCCACTCGTACGAAGAAGCCGGTAGAGCGCTACGGTTATTAAGGGGAAAGGAATGTTATCACTTACGTCAGCCGAATCGGCATGCGGCAGCTGCCCTTGCGCCGTGTGCCAGATTTTCTTCTTTCCCACCTCCTCCCCCCCCCCTTTTCTATATATTTCCGAGACGACAATAAAACGTTGCATTATGCCTGGAAACGCTGTCTGATTTCCTTCCGGATGTACGGACTTTCCCAGCGGCTCGGCAACACTTAAAATGTCAATTAGCATATCTGTGCTAAATCAGGCGTCCTGGTTGATGTCGTCACCGTATACAACGCTATCGCCGTAGAACTTCCCTATGGCAAGAAGCTCAATGTGGGACTTATGCTGCCGCATATCAGGTGGATACCTGTTGTTTACCAAAGACAGCACTGTGTCAAGTACTTCATAGAACCTCTGGCGGTACATGTCACTCGCTGATGGAAACACCCGAGCTGAGGAACCTTCTTGATAGCGGCGTGGAGTCTTCATTTACCTAGCAGCTAGAACACACGGGTCGTCAACTCCTACGTTTCCTGCCTCTGCCACACATACGCGATTCACGGGCTTTATTTTGGAGTTTAGCTGCGCCGAGCTCAAGCTTGGGCCATCCGAGATGGCTAGATCCTTCGCGTGCGCTGTCTCCCCGCGCGCCTAGTGTTATGTTTCCGCTGGTGCTTCCTTTTCAGCGTCAGACATGTTCTGGCGAAGTACCGATAAGCGAGGTGCCCACCGTTGGCTTTGCCGTTGGTGCTCATGCTGTGTTTGTAGCCGGTGCACATTGCAACGTCCGCAGATGCGGTAGAAGCGAGCTCGACGCCTTTTTCTATTTCTCCTTTTATTGCGACAGCAGTTGTATCGACACTCCAGGCAAATTTTCGCTGTCGTCGTCGCCGTGATATTCCGTATAATGTCCAGAAGTCATATGAGTGATCTATCTGTGGGTGCGAGAAAAATCGCGTAACACTGAGCCGAAAAGGATGGCGGCTTGATCGACATTATCTTCCCACGTGATCAATATTCGGGTAAGGTGGAGGTCGCGTGTGCAAATGCGCGCATGGGTTAGAGAGCACGCGTCTTCTCATCTAGCCCTGTCACAGATGCGAATGACTGTGCGCAGTTGGTGCTTACGTGGCCCGCGTGCCGTATCCAATTGTTGGTAATCATTGGGGGTGCAATGATCAAGGGCGAGCAGGTATGGCTGCTCACTTCATGTGCGCTGTCTTCCTTCTTAGGCTGGTTTTTTTTCGCGCCCCAAGTGTTGCAGATCGCATAGCCTAAGTTAAGAGACAGGGGTAATTGGAGATCGCTGACAGAGGCCGTCTTGTAGTGGAAATAAAAATATGCAGATTATGATGATGATGATGATGATAAGTTTAATTTTCGGGGTCGCGGTGAATCCCATGGCTGTACGAATCGTTCGTCCCCGCTGCCGGCGTTCTTCACAATGCCAGCGTTGTGATAGCGACTGCTCGTGGTCATCCAGCGATATATTTACTGGATTACATGGTCGGTGCATTGCACGATGTTTGTTATTTTAATTAGTAAGTAAATGTTACTACAATTCATATAGGCGATATAACCAACGTACAGACTCGTGTGAGGGCCGCACTTTCTTGCCGCAATTTTGACGAGCCTTACATGGGACCGGGCCATTATATCTAATTTTTCCATCTACGAGTATGAAATCTGCCTTAAACCTCCGCGATCGCCTCCTCTCGCCATCTATAGTCGCGTACAACTTTAGAAGACAGCGGCATTTTCCCCTCAAAGGCGGATGCACACGAGCATCCACCAATGGGCGCGCACTCTAGACTGATGTCATGAGCCGGACGTAGAGCACTGCACGGACTCGGGCTTACCCGAAAGCCCGGGCCCGGCCCAGCCCGCGGGCCGGGCCGGGCAGGGTAGAGCAGTTTTTCACGGGCTCGGGCCGGGTTCGGGCACAGCATGTGCTTTCTGAGCCTGGCCCGGGCTGGGCTCGGGTATTTTGACGCGGGCCCGGGCCGGGCTTGGACTTTCATGCGGTGTGCATGTAACGTGCAGCGAGTTATCCCCGCACGTCTCGACTCTGAAAAAACCTGTTGCCCCGGCGCAGCTGGAAGCTAGCAGTGCTACTCCTGTGTACTTCCCTTTTCTTCTTCCGTCATATTTTGCGCTGTTTGAACAGAATGTAAATGTCCAGAAAGAACGAAGTCGCCTCAAACCAAAGGATGCCATTTTATTCCTTACCTCAATCAATGTAATTATTGCTTTCAGTGCGGTGCAAGCGCGTTCGCGATTTGCTGATTCTTCAAAGGCGAATTGGTAAAACGATGACTGGTAAGATTAGATAATTCGTCACGGAGCTGAAATATGGCACTGCGTCCATCCATGATTACACGCAAGTTCTCAACTGGCCGCCTAGCAGCAGCGCATTACGCTGCGCCATGGAGGAACGAGAAGCTTTCTTTCTCCATTTACTCCATCCATGCGCTGCGCTCACGACAGGTCGTGACTGCGCTTCGGCTATAGTTTACTACAATACGGTTGAGTGGGACGAGCAGCTGGGGCGGCGCATGCTTTGCACTGAGGCGCCCGACGTGGAAAAATCCTGTGGTGGCGCTGCGATAGAAGTGGATTGCGCCGGATCAAGGTCACTACGTTGGAAAGTGCTGGCGATACTGCTCGGCAGGGTCATTCGTACTACTTCGCGTGCTGGTATTTGACTTCAGACCGTTCAAATGGTGTTCATAATTGCATATGACATGTATTTATGCCTTAAGAATTCATTCCTTTCATTCTATTTATTTTTTTAATGCCGCTCGGTGATCTTCCGCGGTCTCGGGCCGGGTTCGGGCTGGTTTCGAGCAGGTTTCGAGCCAGGCTCAGGCCGGGCTCAGGCCTAAGGTAAAGGGTGGCGG